>NC_045442.1:61428902-61465294 GCF_002776525.5 Piliocolobus tephrosceles | reverse complement strand
TTTTTTTTTTTTTTTTTTTTTTTTTTTTGTATTTTTTAGTAGAGATGGGGTTTCACCGTGTTAGCCAGGATGGTCTCGATCTCCCGACCTCGTGATCCGCCTGTCTGGGCCTCCCAAAGTGCTGGGATTACAGGCTTGAGCCACCGCGCCCGGCCTGTTTTAAAATCTTAATATATGTGAAGGAAGATTTTTAAATGATTTAAAGAAATGCTATACATTTGATTGATATGTAAATAATTCAATGATGCCAGATAATTTATTTGCAAATTATTCATTCTGTTGATGACTACTAGAACATTGTTTAATTCCAGCTGATTGTGCTATATGCTTTTCAGTATGAGCTTGGACCAATCCATCCATAGTTTGTGATTATGGGATTGGTCTGAAGGACTTATTTTAAATTTTACGTCAACCAATAATAACTGTTAAGTGAATCTACTATCATAAATATTATGGAATCTGGCATCTCATAGATAAGTAATGCACTAAAGACATAAGAGTTACATGCTGTTGGCATCTATTCACGCCCTAGTCTCTTTGTTCCCATGGATGCTTGGGAATTATAGATGCTGATTTTATCAGATATTTAACTTTCAGGGTGCATTTACTACAATTAGAGTAGCAACTCCTTTCTTCTTCTTCCTCCTCTTCCTTCTTTTTTTCTTCTTTTTGCTATGTTTGAAAATATTTCCACTGCAACCAAAAGGTAAATTATTTGAAAAAGCTTTCAGGGACTCAAGCCTGTAATCCCAGCACTTTGGGAGGCCGAGACGGGCGGATCACGAGGTCAGGAGATCGAGACCATCCTGGCTAACAGGGTGAAACCCCGTCTCTACTAAAAATACAAAAAAAAAAAACTAGCCGGGCGAGGTGGTGGGCGCCTGTAGTCCCAGCTATTCGGGAGGCTGAGGCAGGAGAATGGCGTGAACCCGGGAGGCGGAGCTTGCAGTGAGCTGAGATCCGGCCACTGCACTCCAGCCTGGGCGACAGAGCAGCGAGACTCCGTCTCAAAAAAAAAAAAAAAAAAAAATGCTTTCAGGTACAGTTTGGAACAACAAAATAATTTAATACGAGCTGACATAAAAACAAAATAGTCTCAATATTGTTCTCATTGCTTCTCCATTTAGTGGTCATAAAATTTTAAAGTGAGTTAATTGTTTTAGGTCAAATGCAGGAGATATCTTCACTTTGGAGACCTCTTTAAAAGAAGTAAGAACCCTGAGATAGTCATTAAAATGGTTTGAGTTGGCAAGTTCGCACTCATTCTGGTATCTTCGTGTTCTGCTGGTTGCCAGATGCTGTAATATCTGTTCTGGATATTGTGGATGTCACACAGAAGCAGGAGAAGAACACTTGATTTTTCTTAATTGATTTATTCTTCATGATGTGGCTGTCTACCCCAGTGCTCTTGCATGAGGACTTAATGGAATTTTATCGATATTTAAAAAAGGCAGACACAGGCTTACATTTTCTCACTTTCTGTTTGCTAGAGGTTGAATTGCCAGATTACATAGGAGGCTCATACAGGGTAACCTTGTATTCTCAGTGCCTGAAAAGAAGGAACTGGTCAGAGACCAAACAATTAGTGGTTACTTATGCATGTCAGAAGCTCTAGCAAACACACAGTCAATTACTGAACGGGTTTTGCTCCAAGTCAATGTAGTTCAGTGTAGGCAAGATAATATTGCAATCTAGCTGACGAAATGCAACTTTTTTTTTTTTTTTTTTTTTTTTTTTTTTTTTTTTTGCTGAGGAGTAAAGTAAGGACTTGGTACTATATCCGCAAGCTAAACCAAAATGATCATCAGCTTGACATGAAATGTTACATTTTTTTTTTTGTTTTTTTTTTAAAGAAAGCCATCAGCTCAGCATGGATTAACTCTTAAGGTTTGTCAGGGGTTTCAAGTTAAATCCATTAACATTTTCTGTTACCACTGCATTGTTTTTTAGTTTTAAAAAACTAGAAACAATTGAACTGGAGCCTGACATTTGGCAACAAGCCACTGGCGCTCGTCTCTTTTGCCTTCTACATGCTTGGCTGTCCTAATAATAAGCATCATTTTAATGAATCGCTGACTACTTTACTGGCTGACCTCAGAACTTGGTCAATTCTTACTAGATTGAAGTCATTAATTTAGGAAGCATGCATTGCAGTTCTGTCCAAATCAGATTCAAAACATTAATAAGGACAGTAATAACATGCCTGCCCTCATTAGAATCTATCAAGTCTGAATTGCTTAATAAGGCTCTATTTGTAAAAAAAATAGAAGAAAATAGCACTTAAATCCTGAAGAAATGAGGAACTATGCAAATATATTTCAGTAATAGCCACAATTTTACCAGGTGAAGCACAAAGAGAAGAAAACTCAGCTCCCAGCCTCTTAGAATGCTGCTTCTATATTAGGATTGTAGAAGTATCATGCCACATAATAGGGCTATAGAAATTTCCTGATTCAAAGAGAGGAATGTGTACTTACATCTGATTTGCTTAAGTAGTTTATATGTTAATTAAATTTAAAAATTTAATGGTTGAAACCCTAATCATCTCTCAGCTCTATCTGAGCAGCAATTTTGCTGTTGGAGTTATGACAATTTTTTTGATAAGGACTATCTCTTAGCTGGTAACAAAAACTGATTTTAGGCAAAACTAACATGGAGAAAATTAACAGATGCTCAACCAGTGAATTTTTGAACTTAACCCTTTTCATTGGTGGTAAATATCACAGAAAGCCATGCACCATTTTTTCTTTCTCAGAACTGGAAAGGAGAAAAACAAGATTTTATGGCTGAATATTTCAACCTCCCCCTCTGAAATTCATGTCATGTCAGCAGTGCTACATCACCCACAAAAGACCAGTAAATTCAAGAAGAATTTATTTCATACAAAATAAAAAATATAGGGATACTTTAGAATATAATATAGAGGTTTAAAAAGGAGTATTCTAGATATCTATGTCATGTGAACAGGCAGATAGCGACTTTTCATCATCATAAAAAACTTTTTTAGTCAATAACCAAGCAAAGCAAAACAAGAACAAATACTGAGATTATAATAAAACTTTATAATAAAAAATTCAATTTCTAACACCACAGGCTTAACAATAAATAATTTTTAACAAAATGCAGCTATGCTTTTATCAATGTCTATCATACCTGCTCTGATGAAATAAACATCAAAAGAATAGTGGTTGTGAATTGATAGAGTTTAGATTATTCTTCTGTTCTAGTGGAAAGATTAAATATTCTAATAATATTGTTATTTGTATATACATTTTATTTTTAATTATAAATTATATATATCGTATGATCAAAATTTAGAAAAATACTACAAAGAATAAATTTTTTACATGAATATAATGAGAGGTTATATTTAAGATTTTAATAGTTAATATAATGGAAATATTAAAAATTATATCTTATTTGTATGATGAAGAGTTTCATATTGCCCAAAAAGACGTCTGGCCTCCTGGGAAGTAAAATCTGGATCCAGCAATGTTTTGCATACTACGATGGTCTTGGTTTACTGGATATTCATTGTTTTATTTTGTTTTTTTTTTTTTTTTTTTGAGACGGAGTCTTGCTCTGTCGCCAGACTGGAGTGCAGTGGCACGATCTTGGCTCACTGCAACCTCTGCCTCCTAGGTTCAAGCAATTCTCCTGCCTCAGCCTCCCAAGTAGTTGGGGCTACAGGCATGTGCCAGCATGCCTAGCTAATTTTTGTATCTTTTTTAGTAGAGACAGAGTTTCACCATGTTGGCCAGGATGGTCTCGATCTCTTGACCTCGTGATCGGCACCCCCTTGCCTCCCAAAGTGCTGGGATTACAGGCGTGAGCCACTGCGCCCGGTCTACTGCATATTCTTAACAGTGTGACTTCAGTTGGCGGGTTTGAGTAATGTAGCATAGATCAACCTGAAGGCTGAAATAAACAATGTGGACAGTCAATTAGTCAATCAATGAATCAGGCCTACATAAGGGAACCATTAAAAAACAAAAACAAACAAACAAAAAAAAACTCTGGACTCTGATATTTTAGGTGAGCTTCTCTGGTTGGCAATAATTTGTGCATATTGGTACACATTATGCTAGGAGGGTAATGTTTCCTGATTCCTGGGGGAGGTTATCTGTATCCTTTCTTGTAATAAACCATAGAGTGAGTATAAGAGCTTTCAGTGTGTGCGGTGAGTCTTTCTAGTGAATTCTTAAAAGTGAGAGTAGTTTTGGAAACTTTCTAAACTTGCAGTTGGCATCATAAATTAGGGTTATCTTTGGAATTCTGCCTGCGAACTTGGTCATTGGCGTAAACTCCTCAAAACTTCAAATAGGCTACATGCCTTATAAAGATGTACTTTCATGTAAATCATCCATGAAATCAGTATGACAATTTCTCAATTATTGTTAATTTTTACCAAGTATTTGTGTGATGTGTTTGGACATGGCTATCACTATCCTGATAATAACCTGTTTGAGCTACGCTTTGGTATATGGAACTACATTAAGCTTTTTAAAAGACCGTCATTAAATTAATATTCATTGCATGACTTTAATTTTAAAAATGTAGAATTTTATTAATATCAACAATATTATTCATCATAATCTATCTTTTCTCAACTTCAGCAGAACTAACAGCAATTGCATTAAAACTTTAGTTCCACGTCTGTATCATCAACATTATCACATTCTATCACAAATGTTTATGGGACTGCCTGAAATATGCACCATGTGACTTGTGATGTAAGGCTTAAAATTAAGGCCCAATATTATGTGCTGCCTCAACATTTAATGAAATCCACAGGGCCATTAATGGTTTAACCATAAACCCCCCACTGTATATTCATGCTCCGGTTTTCTAGCAAAACACCACAGTTCCCACTTATCCTTGAGCAGCAGTTCTCATCTTTTGCCCACCTAGAGATTTATTCATACAAGTCAATTACACTCTTCTGTATAAACCAGGGTGCACTTTACTCTCTTGATACTACACATTTGCCTCCCAAAGCTCTATTTTACAACTGTGTTCCTGATTGAAACCCCTACGGATATATGTGACTAATAAGCTGCTATCAATCTCATCTATCTATTTTCAATGGACTGTTTGACCATACTCACAACCCCAAGGCAGGGATCCCTTCCTCACTAAGAGGACGAATAGGAAGCAATTAAAGCAATACTGTCAGTTAGATTTTAAATGTCATATTTGGGCCTAAGTTTATCATCAGCATAATGAGGATCACAGTGAAAATTACAGTATTAATAGGGCTAAATATATATTAGAATTGTGTGCAATATAGATTGAACAGCATATAAGCATTATCTTTCACACCTAATAATTAAGCTGTTTCAATGCCCACAACGTGCAGGAATTCCATTAGTTTTAATAAACTGTCCCATTAAATAACAATAAAATTCAACTCTTACAGTAAAAAGAGATACTCAAACCATTGGTATTTTCCGGCCCCCTACAACCCCAAAATCCCTGTCCGCTACTCACATCATTTTGCTGTTGCTTATAAGCCCTCTTTGCAAGAGTCCACTGCACCTGATTAATGCTCAATTTGTCCCTCGTTCCTGTACTGTCTATGACTTCATTCTCAGTCTTCCTTAAGGCAAGTTCTGTGTATGCTGCAGTTTGATTAGTGGTGATGACAGTGACTGCAAATGAATGTGTCTAATAACATATGGCCATTGTCTGTGGGCACGCAAAAGGAAACTGAGAATTTTCTCTCTGATGTGCTGTCATTATCATCATGGAAGACATTTCCTTTTCTTGTATCTGGGCTTACTCTGACTATGGAGATTAATGAGAACAGGTGTTAAAGAGCCATGGTGAGCCGACTGACTCACACAGATGGGACAAAGGTGGGGAAGAGCTAACTGTGGTACCTGAAAGGTGGACTTTTCGTAGCAGGAAAACCACCAATAAAAACCAACAGCAGACATAACTGGAACAGGATTCTATAAAACCCCTGTGTGGAGGCTCAGGGATTCAAGTTAATTTCCAGGATAGCCAGGGCAGTGGATAGAGTGAGAGAAATTCTGAACATTTGAGAATTTGACCAAAAATATAAATCACTTTAGCATCTTCACAATCAATAAAGTCATCGTAGTGTATATAAAGTAAACATCAATCTTGGTCATAATTACACTTTCTCTTTTTAAATTTTTTACCTATTACAACTTTTAGATAATTTTGTCCTGGTGATTAAATTACTAAAATTTAGAAAGTAGAATGAATGAAAACAATGAGGCTTTACTGGTATATGGAGATAGCTTACTGGACCCTAACAAAGTAAATTTGCTATTAAGAAAGCTATCTCCAAAACTATGTTTCTAAAAGGGACTTCCAGGGTCAAGCTAGGTCAACATTTTGGTAGGATTGATGCCAGAAAACACAGCTGCTACTAAAATATTTTTTCAGGAAAGGAAGTTCACCCTCTGAGTCATTTCAAATTAAATCTTCGTCACAGGCCTGTGTATGTGCTTTAAAGGAAAGTCTATAATCAGAGGTACAATTGTTAGCAACTCTGGACATAATCTCAGAGTAACAATTCAACCATTCAAATGCTCAAGGCTGAGAGTAAATACCACTTTTCTGTGGTTAAGAAAATAATAAATTCCAGAGGATCCACCACAGATAGCTTAATTACCCCATCAAGAATTATCAACTATAGTCAGTTCTCCTCTGTGCTCTCTGGTGATAATGCACACAGCATCTGTTCTATTTTTCTCTTTGCCTTGCCACTTCTGGGTAATGCTGTTATTGAAGCATCACGAATGGGTTAAACGAAAGCTGACACTTCAAGAGGAAGGAATGAAAAAGTTTCAGTGCTCCGAATAAGACTGTTAAACCTAGAAGGAGTGAATCTATACCTAGAACAGAGAAGATGGAATGAGGTAGAACTGTTTTCACTTTGGAAACAGAGGCAAAGAAATATAAGTGAGTGGGAAACCTGGAAGGAGTCCAATTAAGAAAACAGTAGCGTTTCTCCTATCCCTCTGGTTAGTAATATAGATCTGGGAAGTTCCAGTGTGAGCAGACATTCTTGACCTTGTAGTCTTAGAATAAATGTGAAAGGAATTGTAAGAAGGGCATACATTTTACAAGAGTGCCATAATGCAGCTCTAATGGTTTACTGAGAATAGTGACCAAGTATAAATATATTGCTATTTTATCTTAGAGAAATTCTGAACTAAGCCTGAAGGAAATTGTTCACTAACAAAACAAAATACATTTATTGAATCTTAGGAGATAAGGTACACATCTTTTAAACTTGGCTTAAGCCATGCTTCAGGCATTATTACATAGGACAGTAAGACTTTCAGTTTTTAACTTTCTGTTAACTAAACATGGTCTCAGGTTTTACTATATTTTGTTTGGTTTTAATTGGGAAGTTTAGCACTAGAAGATATATGGAGCAGAATTATAATAATAATAACAAAACAACAACAAACTACAAACACGTTTTGCTCTAATCAGTTACATTGAGTCCATGCTATTAACTGCCTCAAATTTGAAGTAGATGGAAAGAAATACAGGAAAGATAGGAAATACTGGATGCCTACAGAATTCTGGAATTGTTTTCACTATTCTACAAATGAAGAATTAGAACTCATTTAAGTATTAGTTTAAAGCTCACATAGCTAATAGATGCGTAAACTGGAATGCAAACATAGCACATATGATTTTATACCTTGTGTTCTTTCCACTAAATCTTACCACATACCAAACAATTGCATTATGCATTCTATTATGTGAGCCTAATTGGCAGAAAATAGCATGTTCTCCTCAGTAAGCAACAGATAAAGAGAACCATGGCAGCCCTAAATAAACCAGCAAAGGAAGCCATGGAAAGTTTTGATAGGATAATTTATTGGTATCACTGTTTCTCCTCCACTCCTACTAATAAAGTTACTGCAATTTCCAGACCATATGTGTCCCTCAACCTCTAGGCAAATGTAAGGCTAACAGAAGAAACTAAAGACAATTCCTCTTCCTGTCATTGTGAATATCCAAGCTGAAGAAATGATGTTTGATGCGCCAGAAAGGAAGGAGGGAAATGTCAAGGCCTTTAAAGGATATAGACAGGAATAGGGAAAGGAGGAGTGTTTTCCCCAAGTGTCAAGATAGATTTGAGAAACACAGATTTTCCAAGATACGGAATTAGATTTATGCCTTCAAAAATGCTAAAGCAGATGAAAATAAATAGAACTATTTTCATTCTTCAGGTGTCGTGAGAGCCACAAAACCCTTAATTATACAGATTTAGTTCATGAGCATCTCAAGAGGAACCTATGTGAAACAACGTGGAACCATGGGATGCTTTCTCAAATGGTCTTGCTTTGAAAAGCTCAAAAATAGGAATAGAGAGGGAACACCAATAATGACAGATACATACTCTTCTGGCAGTCTGATGGAAGAGGGACTCAATATTCATTTCATTTGTCTGAAAAAAATTTATAAGTGATTGTTCCTTCATACCCTTTTTGTGGAGTGAGAATCATATTGGTTTACCCAAGGTGAAAAAAAAAATGTCTTATAACCTAAGCTGTATAACTAAAACGGAAACAGAAATGGAGAAACAAACAAAAACGAATCCTGAATTTGAAATGAAGGGAGTGCAATTTTGCCTTGGCTTTTTTAACTGGTTTAGAGCATTGAATTTATTATACAATCATTTTCCACTGTAGATGCTCATCTGTAAAGAGAGAAATTGTGTTAGGATTTCAGTATGGTTGCCTTCCAATATAATATGTAAGAAATGGAATAACCATATAATTATCAACTGGGAAATTTTTGAGAGTTAGAAGGAGTGTTAAAAACAATTAAAATTGTATATATTTAAATAATTACTTAGCTGACAAATTCATTTAATTATATTAGAAGATCTAGAAATATTTTGTTTCAAAAATTATTTTCAAAATCACTTTTCCTAAAGATTAAAAATAATATTTATCTCTGTACATTAGAAAAATCTTTGTATTGATTATTAAATATGTGAATATGAAAAATAACATTTATATACAGTAATTTGTTTTCTAGCTATATCTCTCTAAAATTCAGTATCACTGGCTTTATTTTAATTTTTAAAGAATATGTGTTTTTTAATATGGATTTATTTTCAGTCTTTTTTCTAATTACCTGCAACCTTCTTTAAATTTTATTTTAAGATTAGTAATATTAAAAATTTTTACATGCTGAATTTATTTTCTCTGAATCATAATACTTTCAATTGAGAAAATACTCTGTGAGTGCTAAGGTATCTCGTAAGTTGAGAGAAAATTCTACTAACTGGAGTATATTTGTAATTCTATTTCTGTATATTAAAATTTGTAAATATTTAAGCCTAAACACTGTTACAAGTACTTTTTTCATGCCTCAATGCTCAATACCTACTTTGGCACATATTTTCACAGAAAAAAATCTCAAATATGTTTTCTGTTGCCATGCTTTTTGAATATTTAACAGAATTTAAATGTTACAAAATTTTATAGTTATGAAATTTATTTCCATTCTGGGATAGAATATAAATTTACCCCATTAAAAACTGGAGCACCACCAAAAAATTCTTTCACAGGTTGCACTACCTAAGGAACAGGTATAGCGTTTCAAAAATTATAATGTATGCATCACTTGAGCTCCACTGTTTTATTGCATTTTTGTCCTGCTTTTTTACAGATACATGTCAGTATCTTCTTTGCAAGCACTTTTTGAGTTATTACAATTAGATAAACGTTTCAAAGCTGAAGTTTTTTGGTTTGTCATTCATTGAAAAATTAGGTTAAAGTTTTCCAGAGTGATAACAAAAATGCAAATAAAAATTTTAAAACCCATCTACACAAAGTTAAATGGAATTGTAAATCATTCAGTTTGATTTACAAAAGACTAGTTTAAAGGCTCAAACATTTTTTAAGTACAATTAATAACAGGCAGTAATTCAGTGCTGTCATGTTGAAGTATTTTCTCTATTCAACAACAGGTTTCTTAAAAATATTTTACAGTTCAGTGCTTCTCTGTATACTTACAAAAGCATTTGTACATTTTGAGAACTGTAATTTAAACTTGGATTAGTAGAATATTGAGGCTTGATTGCAATCAATTTTAAATTATGTGTGTATATGAACCAAATTCAAGCACATTTCTATATTCTAGTTTTCTTAATTTTATGAGACCATGATTCTTAACCCAACACAATGCTCCATTAAAATTTATGTTTGCATTCTAACCATAGAGTCAAGTAATTTTATTTTATTTGGACTACTAATCTGAACTGACAGTAGTATTGACAATGATATAAGATGCTTCAAGTTTGATGGAAAGATTGCAAGTTTTTATATTTTATAAATTGAATTTGAAAAGCCAATTTTTATTGGAGTAAATAATTTTACTTTGAAGTTTCCAGTGACAGATATATATCTAGTGATGAAGTCAACACCTTAAGAGCTGGCACATTGATTTCAATAAATGTACAAAAAAATGTAAAAAACCCTTGTAATCTAAAATGAGAGAAAAGGGCTTTTTGTTTTTTGTTTTTTAAATAGATCATGCTTCTTAGAATGAGACATAAAGTCACGTTATGCAGCTGTAAGTGTGAAAGTATAATCTTCAGGTTCCATCTTCTTTATAAACCTATTTACCTTAGAAGTAGACACAAAGGTGCCTTAGCAGATTTGTGTCTTCTGGTTTTCATGTACTGGTAAAATCAATATTGTCCCCAAGGTGAGTGGTGAGCACCAACAAGCATTTTTTTCAGTTTGAGTTTTTATTATCAACTTTTTGAGAAACTACAGCCCATTCTATAATTTTTCATTAGACATGTACTTTCAATTTTTTAGCTCATTGATTTCAGACAGGTTTACAGTTAAACAAGCAAACAAAAAAGAATTACAAAACAAAGAAAACTCCACGAAATATTGCTTTCTGTAGCTCTAGTCTGTTTCCTATCACCATATTTCTAAACCTAGCCTACATTTCCCACTTTCCCACTGATTCACTGATTAGCAGCCTGGATGCTTAGTATATTTTCCAGATTGTACCCTGAATTACACAAGTTCACTGCCTGGTAGCCTCAGTACATGGCAGGGGCAGCATCATCATATACTTCCTCATCACTGAGAGCAGGAGTTAGCCATCCCTAGCCATTTCTGTCTCAGAGGCCAAGCACATTTTATTTTATCAGCAAAGCCCTTCTTGCTGTCCTTGAAAGAAAATGTTAGTTATGCTGCGTCTGGAAAGCACCAGGTTATTGCTGGGCATCTTTCTGATTTAACCACATATCAACATCAGAAATCTATTGACTGTATGTGCGTTTCAAAGACTATTAAACAAGAACATAGTAGAAAAATGGAGGTCAAATTCATCCTGGCTTATTTTAGTGCAACCGTTATTAAAATATATCTTTTTTTTTTTTTTTTTTTGAGATGGAGTCTTGCTCTGTCACCCAGGCTGGAGTGCAGTGGCTGGATCTCAGCTCACTGCAAGCTCCTCCTCTCGGGTTCATGCCATTCTCCTGCCTCAGCCTCCCGAGTAGCTGGGACTACAGGCGCCAGCCACCTCGCCCGGCTAGTTTTTTGTATTTTTTTTTAGTGGAGACGGGGTTTCACCGTGTTAGCCAGGATGGTCTCGATCTCCTGACCTCGTGATCCGCCCGTCTCGGCCTCCCAAAGTGCTGGGATTACAGGCTTGAGCCACCGCGCCCGGCCCTTAAAATATATCTTATTAAAGAAGTAAAACCAAGACAAAGTTTAACCAGACAGGATGTCAGGACAACAGGTGTAAATCAGGACTGTACTCGCAACATACATACATGGTCATTTTAATCATGGATTATTGACAGAGAGAGATCTCATTTTCCTTTCTGAAATGGTTATGGTTTTATGGAGTTAAGTAGTTGATTTCTAACTATTTGTTGAAGCTGCTAAATTATTGGAAAGCATGCTGAGCAAATTTCTTCCTCAAGAGAAATATAAGCAAACCATGTGTAGGGCTTTTGATCAAAGAATATGACTTCCACAGCAGAGTAATAATTTCTTATTCAGGATGAGGGTATATGATGGTGTGTAGTTATTGTATCATAGTACAACATTTTTTTACTACTTAGCTAATGGCAGCAGTGTAAACATTGGTTATAATAGCTGATAGTTTACTTCAAATTTTATAATAAAACAAATTAGAAAATAATTTTTCACCAATAGATCACACTTAAAATATGAAATAGGTAATTGAACATGGCCAGCATTCAGGATAATGCAAGAGTAGGTATATGAATGTAAAAGTTACCTGACTTTAGCATGAATCATAAAATAAGGCAGAAAAAAGATACAATACTGGTCAACATTGTCCACGATGACTTAATAATATTCTACCTAGGATTAATTTGTGTAGTTATTTGGTTTATCTATGCATCAATTTGCAGGAAGAATAAGCCAGTTTTCAAAAAAAAAAAAAAAAGGGTAATAAATTAGGGTAGAATGAAGATAAAAATGAAACATAATATAAAGCCAAACATGGCATCAGAACTTAGAATTCATAAGTTTTATAACATTGTTAGGTATGTTTCATAAAATAAGTTCTTGAGAAACCCCACAGGTAATATAAAGTGAAAATTTTAGTATTTGTGGCTTCACATTGTTCACAAGCTAATGACAAGCTAGATTCTCAGGAGAAATATTCTCTTTTTCTGATACTAATACTGGTAAAAAAAAAAAAAAAGATTCTTGGAACGCTACAGAACACCTACAAACATTGAATATTTCCTCTTCTCTTTCTTTAAATAAGTACACCAGGCCTACAGTGAATGCAAAGAAGCTTGAAACCAGCAATTCCAGGAGCTACGGTAGAGCCAAATTGATGGGTGTCTACCCTGTCCAGAATATATTCCCACAATTGTCACTAGAGAATAAGCTAAGGAGGCTGTATTCACTAGGAGTAAGATGTATCATTTATCCCCTTTTATCTCTCAAGCTAAAATCCAGCACTACCAAGTATGTTCTTTGAGTAAACACATGAGAAATTTTAGATACAGATAATATATGACTCTGAAATGTTGATGCACTGGAAACAATTGCTTCATTCTCAAACTGTTTCTAGTAGAACCTGGTAGAACTTGTGGCCAAATAATTTTCTAAAAATAGATTAATAGCAACTGTAAGTCATAGAATACACAAAAATTCATTGATTATATATATATGCTTGTTTATGTAATATATTTATGTATATATACATACATTTAAGTACATGTATATACACATAAATATGCTTACATAAATTCATATAGTTGCACACATGTGTATGTAAACATACATGTACATTTTTGAGTTCCTTATAGTGTAGACTGAATTATAGAAGTCTTTACATATGTGTCCATGGATTTGCAATACACACACACACATAGATACATCCATATGTTCACTTACAGAGTATGTCCCCTTACATAGGCAGAGATAGGCAGTGTTAAGAAGAGTCATATCTAGCATTTAATACTGAGTATAGGAAAAAGCAAGTGCATAAAGCATCCTCAATCAGACACCTTTAGTTTACCCTTATCAAACACACACAGAGCACAAACTGATAAGATACAGTGTCATATTCTCAGTTGTTGATATATATAGACTAAGATGTCGTGTCAACACAAGTAGCTGGCTTTCAATCTGCTGGAGAGGAAAAGCAAAAGCTGATCTAACGGCTCCTTCAGGCTCCTATTATAATGGGAATAACATCATTAAGTTTAGTTGATAAACTTATCATTGAAACGCCAAGCTTTCGAAATGTTACAGTGGAACTCATCTTTTAAGTAGTATACCTTTACTTATCCATGCACAAAATATTTGAGAATTTTTGGATTGAATATTTTGAAAGCTATCAATAGACCTACCTCCTTGTATTTAGTTAATACACTTCTATGTTGTTCTGAAAGTCAGTGTCCTGAAGCAAACACTTTAAGAGAAAAAACAGAAGAGAGTAAGTTATTATTATTGTTATTATAATTATTGTTGTTGTTATTATTGTTTTGAGATGGAGTTTCACTCTTGTCACCCAGGCTGGAGTGCAGTGATGTGATCTCAGCTCACTACAACTACTGCCTCCCGGGTTGAAGTGATTCTCCTGCCTCAGCCTCCCTAGTAGCTGAGATTACAGGCATGCACCACCACATCCGGCTAATTTTGTACTTTTAGTAGAGATGGATTTCACATGTTGGCCTAGCTGGTGTCAAACTCCTGACCTCAGGTTATCTGCCCACCTTGGCCTCACAAATTGCTAGGATTATAGGTGTGAGCCACCACATCCAGTCAGTTTTTTCTGTTTTTTGCTTTTTTTTTTTTTTTTTAATTTAGAATTTTTAAGGCTGGGTGTTGTGGCTCATGACTGTAATCCCAGCACTTTGGGAGGTCGAAGCGGGTGAATCACTAGGTCAGGAGATGGAGATCAGCCTGACCAACATGGTGATACCCCGTCTCTACTAAAAATACAAAAATTAGCCAAGTGCGGTGGTGTGTGCCTATAGTACCAACTACTCAGGAGGTAGAGGCAGGAGAATCGCTTGAACCAGGGAGGCGGAGGTTGCAGTGAGCCGAGATCACGCCACTACATTCCAGCCTGAGTGACAAAGCTAGACTTGGGATCAAAAATATATATATATAGAAATAAATACATTTAGTATTTTTTAATCTGTTAGTTGAATCCTTCACAACCCATCAGCTCTCCCTAAAAGGAGCTCCAAACATGCTTTAAAGTTTTGGAATTTATGTTGGAGATTCAGGTGTCTTTTGTTACCATTCAAGTACCCACTGATATGCATCTCATCTCTAGAGTATCTATTTCTATTTCATCAATGGATTTAATTACATATTGTCGCTCAGATGAATTTCTACAGCTTTTAAATTTTGGTTTCTGGTTTTTATTTAAATTTTGGTTTGCAATTTTAGCTGCAACTTGGTATGCAGGTGCAAAATAAAACCCAAGCTTCTAAACTGTCCCCAGATGAATAAATTTCACTTACTCATACACTTAAAATTTGTTCCAAATTTTAATTTATAAGTTGGACAAACATTATATCAAGAATGTATGTATATATATATAAATATATGTATATATACATATACACACATATTTAAATTTTTAATTGAGTTTTTTATGGAATACAGTGTTATATAACTTTTTCCACATTAACATAATTATGAAGGAAAATCAAAATAAGCCTCGTATCACAACAGCACTAGAAGAAAGAGCTTATTAAACTTGTGCCAAAAGTGGGATAATAGTTCCATTAGCTCTGTAGAACTAAATAGAAAGAAAGGACCAAACCAGGAGGAGATAAATAGGGAGAAAGTAAGAGAATATTGCAACTTATCCTATAAAATTATATCTAAACTGCTTCAAAATAATCTGGAAGGTTGAATAGAGGTATAAGAAACACAAGATTGGCCAAGAGTTTATAATTATTGAGGTTAGTTGAAAGGTACAAGACAGTTTATTATATTGTTCTTTGTTCTGTAGTATATATTTAAAACAACATCTTTTAAGAATTTAACAATTTTGAAAAGACAAAACCTGTTTTTGGAGAAGACAATAAACCTTGTTGATTGAACCAGTGACTTTGGTGTTACTAACTAAAAAGAAATTATATTATAATAATATAAATATTCATCCAGTGCACAATAACCCCTTAGTACATGAATCTCTTAGTCACCTTATATTTTGTCAAATTAAATACAGGACTAATCAGCTGAATCTTCAGAGAGGGGAAAAGTCATTTCTATCACATTCACAATAACCAGAAAGTCCAGTATCCTCAACTCTTTAAATTTCTATGAGCTTGGTTCAGTAAAAACCATCTTGAAACATAGCCACAAACACCCTTTAACTCTCGGCCATCTCCTCCTCACAAAACTCTCTCCCAACTCTGCCACTCTGGCCATCTCTCATCCTGTTCCTAACCAACTGAATGTTGCTGGACAAAAACAGCACTAATTAGAGTGATACCTGCATATGCTCACAATTACCAACTTCAGTGTTAATTACTACCAGATAGTCTTTTTATATTTCTTTAGGAAACTAACCAATCACCCCTCCTTCACTGCCACTCCATCTGCTTCATTTTATACAGAGTACTCAGATTATAACATTTTCCTGCTTAGAAATTTCCAGTAATTTGTCATTCATATAAAATTCAAAGTGTCAATTATGGTATTGTCTGAACTTTGTTTGTATTTTCATCATCATCTTCTGCTATCACGCAGGCTTCTCCAGCTATGCTACATTTATTTAAATTCCCGGAGACCCTCAAAATATATTTGGATTGCTCTGCCCATACTCTGGTTAATTCATGTTTACTCTTCAGTTCTTAAAAGCATATTCAGATACTTCTTTCTAATGTAGGACTCATAGCTTAGCACATTGACCCACCCAGGTAGTTGTGACTATCTTGGAATAAGATTTTCAACATCAAAATCAGATTTCCTAGATTTTTATGCTGATTCTATCCATTACTAATTGTGTCATTATACAAATTTCTCAACCTGTTAAATATATATATTTTGATATATGTAGATAGTATATAATTCCATTCTTACATTATTTTAAGTAATTTTTTACATTTTGCACATGTTCTTACAATATAATTCCATTCTTACAATATTTTAAGTAAGTTTTTACATTTTGCGTATGTTCTTACAATATGCAAAAAAACACATAAAATATTGTAAGAATGGAGTTATATAACATACTTAGAACTTTTAGAACCATGACAAGCATCTTACTAAACACTCAAAAAGTTTCAGTAAAATGAAGCATTTTTGATATATTAACAAACTGACAAAAATATTGTGAAAGCCCTGATTAATATCTCCAATCTTATTTTCAAACAAGGTCATTGCACATTTCCCATTTTGTTAAAAGTATTTTTATGCAAATTTCTGCATGAGAATAGTCACTATAACAAACTAATAAAGAGAAATCATACTACAAAATAAAAGTACATATCAGATATGATTCTATTAATCCAGCATGGTTCTGCATTGAATAAGACTGACAGTTGTAATGTTATGAAAAACTCTAATGTCTGAATTCAGAAGTTGCCAGCACATGGTTCCAAATGCATGGCAGAAATGTCCCCAGGCATTACATTCTCAAAGAAAATCTTCTAATCTAAATAAATTATCAGTTTGAAGACTGTGTGGGAAGATTTTTTGAGCTATGTTTTTTTCTGATGTTACTTGCTTATTTTTATATATATTCCTGTCCATTTCCATATCACCAATCCAGAAGACGAAGCATGTGTACTTAGCTTTGTTTTGCAATACACAGCCAAACACCATCTTCTTGGCCTTTGAACTATAAAATGTAACTAAATTATACCACTTATGCTAGAGGTGAGGATGTAGGTTGGAGAACAAGGTATCTGTATCTGTTTACCATAATATAGACTCAGTATATTGCTTTAAAAAAATTTATATGATAGCCCTTATATAAAACTTTTAGTGGTTTGGACATGGAATTTAACTTCATGGAAAGCCCATCTCCCCCTTATTCATTTGAGGAAATCCTACTGATTTCAAAGGACAACTTGATAAAACTCTACAAAGCTTTGATTTTTTTAAATCCCCTTAGCAATGTTAATCACTTGTTCTATGTGTCTACCAGGAAATTCAATCATCTCCTTCCTAACACATAGTATGTTATTTTATGGTTATCTGGTTGGAAAAATTGACTTTCATCACGAGAGTTTGAGAGTGCTAAAGAGAGTATGGCACATAAAAAATTTTCAGTAAAATTTATTGAAATAATGAGTGAATGTGTATGCTATTAATCTATTCACCATTTTTACAACGCAGGGAATTAAAAAATTACAATTTACTACTCTTCAATTGGCAGCTATGCCATTGTAATGTCTGCGTTTTAAATAAAATGTTGTCAGCTAAGTATTAAATTCTTATATAATCATACATGTGATTATATATAAATGATTTTATGTATACATGATGATGAAGTATGCACTTAAAAAGGGGGAAATTCACTTTCTGTAAGAAAATCAGGATCAGATAACAGAAATATACACAGTTATGACACTGATAACATTAAGAAATGCAGAAAACTTCAAATTTTTGAAAATTATAGAATACACTTCTACATAAGACACGGATCATACAAGAAACTACAAGAGAAAAGTAGAATATCTTGAACTTAATTATATTGAAAACATGAAATGTATGGAGTATAGCTAAATAGTCCCTTAAAATGCAAGCTGTAGCTTTTGAAAGGGTTGTTGGAGCTCCCTTTGTTGTCAGTTACTCTTAAATAACTTACTGTTTTAAATACTTCTACTTGCATTTGGCAATATGTAACTCTTTCATTTAGCTGTGCCTGGCTAAATTCAGATTTTATTACTAAAAAGAAAAAGAAGGATCAATGTTTGGGTAGACAATAAATTATCTCTGCCAAAGTTTCAACTTCAGAGACAACAAAATGTTACATGATAAAGAATATACAATCACATGTTAATTAGATAGATTTAGTAATTCTACAATGTACATATATTTCAAAACACCGTATTGCTCATGATAAATACGATTTTATCAGTCACTTAAAAATGTTTTAAAAAATAACATGTAATCGGCCGGGCGCAGTGTCTCAAGCCTGTAATCCCAGCACTTTGGGAGGCCGAGACGGGCGGATCGTGAGGTCAGGAGATCGAGACCATCCTGGCTAATAAGGTGAAACCCCGTCTCTACTAAAAAATACAAAAAACTAGCCGGGTGAGTTGGTGGGCGCCTGTAGTCCCAGCTACTCGGGAGGCTGAGCCAGGAGAATGGCATAAACCCGGGAGGCGGAGCTTGCAGTGAGCTGAGATCCGGCCACTGCACTCCAGCCTGGGTGACAGAGCGAGACTCTGTCTCAAAAAACAAACAAACAAACAAACAAACATGTAATCATTATGTACACTGTGGTTTAAATGTAACAATATTTAAGTAGTCATTCACGCAAACTGAATTTTATTTAAATATAATTATGGTGAAAAATGTAATGGTTATATTCAGGAAAGTGAAAGCAATAGGGTGATGAGAGCAGTAGAAAGGGTGGGATAAGAAAGTCTAATCCTCATCTGGAAATACTAAGTTACTTATGTCGACAAAAAGAGTCAAACTCTGTAAAATATTTGAAGAAATTTAATCTGAGCCAAATATGAGTGACCATGGCCTGTGACACAACCCTCAGGAGGTCCTGAGAACATGTGCCCCAAGTGGTCGAGGTACAGCTTAGTTTTATATATTTTAGGGAGGCATGAGGCATCAATCAAATACATTTAAGAAATGCATTGCTTTGGTTCAGAAAGGCGGGACAACTCAAAACAGGGAGCTTTCAGGCTATAGGTAAATTTAAATATTTTCTGGATGACAATTGGTTGAGTTTATCTGAAGACCTGGGATTAATGGAAAGGAATATTCAGGTTAAGACAAAGGATTGTGGAAACCAAATTTTATTGTACAGAGGAATCTCTCAGCAGACTTCAGAGAGAAAGAGAGAGCAGGGTAAAATGTTTTTTATCAGACTTAAAAGGGTACCCGGCTCTTAGTTGATTATTTCCTGGATCTGGAAAGAAAGGAAGGAAAACAGAAGTGGAAGGGGATTCTCTATAGAAAGTGGATTTCTCCCACAAGAGACTTTGCAGGGGAATTTCAAGGTATGGCAAGGAAACATATTTTGGGGTTGAATATTTTTTCCTTGTCTCATAATGTTATGGCAGAATCAGATTGAAAAATAAGTCACAATATATAGGGTCAAATAAAACCCATCTGATGAGAATTTATGGTTTGTAGGGCACTACTCCTCAGACCCCTTAGGTAGGAATTTGGGCAAGATAAATCAGACCTTAGTCCTCACATAGCAGGAAAAATTACGGATAGAGGAGCAAAAACTGGTTGAGTAGAGAGAGAACTTTTTTAAAGACTTGTAAGCTTATTTTATATGTAAATTATGTAAATGTAATCATTTTTTAAATAATAGAGATTAAGTTAAGAATATACTCAACTAGAAACTATGAATAATATTCAGAATGTACAGAAGATCCTTACTCTTTCTCTTTCAGTTCCTTAAAATAAAAGATAATACAATTTCTCATCAAAAACCAAAAAAAAATTGAAAACAAGAAAAAAGATAAAACTCTATGTAATGCATTTAAAAAGTAGAAGTTATGGGGAAAATGTAAAGAGAAAGTCATAACACTGCAACTAATCCTGCCTTTATGAACAACGATATCTGTGATATATACACCTGGAAATTTACCATGTAAGGACAGTAAGTGACAAAATATAGAGTGAGGACTTTTGCTTCTAACTATAAATTTGTGGCTAAAATTAGGCTTGCCCTCTCTTTAAAAACAACTGGAAAAACTGGAGAAAATACGTGGAAAAATCTGTTTGCAGAAATTATTTAACAGCCAGTATAGGATTGTGATCTCTGAAAGAGGTAAAACAATTGAAGTGAGTACTGCAATTACCATGGATTTCTGCCTGAGGCACTTCCTGGACTACAGCTCAGGGTAAGAAACAAAACAGAATGTGGGCCTTAGTTAAGAATACAGAGCGGCCGGGCGCGGTGGCTCAAGCCTGTAATCCCAGCACTTTGGGAGGCCGAGACGGGCAGACACGAGGTCAGGAGATCGAGACCATCCTGGCTAACACGGTGAAATCCCGTCTCTACTAAAAAAAAAAAAAAAAATACAAAAAACTAGCCGGGCGAGGTGGTGGGCGCCTGTAGTCCCAGCTACTCGGGAGGCGGCGGCAGGAGAATGGTCTAAACCCGGGAGTGGTTTAGATCTGGCCACTGCACTCCAGCCTGGGCGACAGAGCAAGACTCCATCTCAAAAAAAAAAAAAAAAAAAAAAAAAAAGAAGAACACAGAGCTTGAAGTATCCATAGTTTACCCGATAAAGTGGCAGAGAAAAGTGAAATATACAGAGAAAGAGCTCCAGAAATCTATGTAGTGCTACCATTGATTCCTTGACTGAATGGTTTCCACATGTCTGGTGAAATTCAATGAGGCTGGTGTAGGGATCAGTGGAAAACTTCCTCTTAGCCTTCTGAAGGTTCACTGAAAATCAACTGATGAAAGACAGATTAATAAGAGAAAAGCCATATCAATATATTAATGTGCATGGGGGAGAACCACAGAGTTATTATGCTACCACAGAATGAGGTACAGGTGCCTATGTTGCCTCCTGCTTAGGGCAAGTGGAGATGGGAAAGTGTGTATAATTTTAGGGGAATAGTAAATGATTTTTAGGGGAATTCAATGGGCTTGAAGACCCTACAATGGCCTGCGACAAAGTGTGTTGGGCCCATATAGCAGACAATGGTTTGTGACAAGAGTCTGTTCTGGTGTTCTGACAAACTTCAATCTTTTTTCCTACAATATGAGTACAGTTATTAAAAACTAAGGGAAGGGACTAGAGGTATTGATTTCTTCCTCGGTGTTTCCAGCCTTTGGCAGATAAGGAAACTTTGGAGAATAACTTCATCCTGTGCTTGGGAGAGACAAAGGATGGGGAGACAGGAATAGAGGAAGGTTAGAAAGATCTTGAGGCTTCTTCAGTTTAGCACCTCAAAGTGCCCTATGTGTGGTTATCAGTTGCTGAGCCCCAACACTGCTTAAGAACTACCAGCAACTTACAAACCAACCAATTCTGACAACTTACACGACTCAAAAAAAAAATGATATTTTTAACCAGTAAGATTGGCAAGACCTTAATTTTAAACATTGAAAATTCATAAAAAATACAAACAAAAGTGACATGAGTGAAATTTCAAATAATCTTATGTAATTATGTAAAAATTACAGAAGTTATAGAAAACTTATTAAGTAAAACTCTTGTGTAGTTTTCTTGAATTATTTCAAACATTTAAGGAACAAACAGTATCTTTTCTTTCAGGAAAAAAATAAAAGAAAATAGAATTTATTGACTAATATTATAAAGCCAGAATAACTTTGATAGCAAAAATTAACAAGGACATTATAAGAAAGTAAAATGTATACTAATCTTCTCATGAACTTAATCAAAAATATGAAAGAAAAATATTAGAGAACTACATTCTGATTTTATAGTATATAAAATGCTTAATATGTCAAGTTCCAAATGGAGTGGATTTCAGAAATGAAAGTTTGTTGTAATAATTGGAACTCAGCAACGCAACTATCTTTATTTATGGGATAAAAATATTTCAAAAGGTTTAGAAAAAATTAACAAAATTTAACACCCACGCAAAAAAAGTACTGATATCAATCATAAACGAATTATTATTGAAGTAAAGCTTTTCCTAAATCATAAAAATTACCTTAAAATAGTGTAGAAAACATCATTCTTAATGGTGAGTTATTAAAAGTGCTTCCCTTGAGATCAGGCAGGAGACAAAGATGTCCACCATTATCAGGTCTAATTCATCACTGCATTGGAAAACAGCCTATGAAGACGTTGAGAAAAAGAAATAAAAGTTATTAGGCTGGTGCAAAAGTAATTGCAGTTTTGTCATTAAAAGTAATGGCAAAAACCACAATTACACTTGCACCAACCTAGTATCTGTATTGCAATGGAAGAAAACTGGCATTATTTTTGCAAGCATCATGATTTTGTACATGAGGAATATAAGAATTATATTATTGCTCAATACTATTATTATATTATTGCTCAATACAATACTATTGTGGCTTTTATACTCCCATAGTTCAGCAGGCAGGAACGTTACAGCTCTTCTACTTCTGCTGCCCGCAGCTTGGTGAGGAGGAGCTTACCGGTTCTTTCTCTCTCACCTGGCGAGTTCCAGGTTCTCGTCTTATGACCAAGAGGAATAAGGTATGCAGACACAGGAGAGGGATTAAGGCAGAGTAGGATTTATTGAGTGAAAGAAAAGCTCTTCATAGCATGAGGGGAACTAAAAGTGGGTAGCCCTCTGTGAGGCGTTTTCTCCAGGGTTTTTATGGGCTTAGAATGGGGGAATGTATGCTGATTGGTTTACGGGTGGGTTTGAAAAAGGCACCATTTGATTGGTTAAAAGACATAATTCAAAAAGAACCAATCGAGAGAGTGGGTAAGATGGAGATGGAATTTCTCACTGTGATCCGTGGATTCTATCCAGAACTGATAGCAGTTGTCAGGTTTTATACCGTTCTTGGCTTCCAATAGTAATTTTATTTTAATACTAGCAATTTCTAAAATGCTGTGACTTTTATCTTTGATTTTCATCTTTGAATAAGTCTTACTAAATATATGCAAGATCTCTACACAGAAATCCACACAGCATTAGGAAAATAAATTAAAGAAAGAGGTGGGTATAATCTTTACGGGTTAATATACAGTATTGGAAAACTCATTATTGTAAAGACAGCACTTGCCTTCCAGTGGAACTACAGATTCTGTGCAATCCCAGTAAGAACCTATCAGGCTTTTAATAAAAATGATAAGCTGATTCTAAAATTATGTATGAAAGCCAAGAGCAACATTGAATAATCCATACTATCAGATAGTAACGTATTGTAATATTACAATGTATTAATTCATTTTTCACGCGGCTAACAAAGACATACTCAGGACTGGGTAATTTAGAAAGAAAAAGAGGTTTAATGGACTCAGTTCCACATATTTAGGGAGGCCTCACAATCATAGCAGAAGGCAAAAGGCACATCTTACCTGGCGGCAGACAAGGGAAAATGAGAGCCAAGCAAAAGGGGAAACCCTTTATAAACTCATCAGATCTCATGAGATTTATTCACTACCACAAGAACAGTATCGGGGAAACTGCCCCCATGATTCAATTATCTCCCACCAGGTCCCTCTCACAACACAGGGGAATTATAGGAGCTACATTTCAAGATGAGATTTGAATGGGGACACAGCCAAGCCTTATCATACAATAAATAAACCAGTGAGATATTAGTGAAAAGTGAAACAAATGAATCAATGTAAAAGAATTGAAGTCCACAAAAATCATTTAATTTTTGATAGGGCTGATACTATGGTACAGTTAGGGAAAAGGTGATAATAAATCACACTGGATCAATTAAATACTCATTTAAAAATATATCTAGACTCTCTCCTCCACATTACATTTTGTTCAAACATCAATTCTTAATGAATTTCATATAAAGTTTTTAAAGGAAAATATAATTATTCTTGTAATCTTAGTGCTCTTGGAGTATACAATTTTTTCAATAGAACATAAAAACCCTACTGTGCTTAAATTAATTATCCAATATTAAAAGAAACTATAGACCGTTGTTAAATTTGAATTGAAACAAATGATTGGAATCACCTTCTTCTAGTTATCTGTTCATTGGCCTCCATCATTTTTTAAACTTGGGAGAAGAAATTATTAGGACACTGAAAATAAGTTTGAATTTTTTACAGATTTGTTGAGGCGTGCACATATTAAAAGTGTATAGTATTATAAGTTTGACATATACATTCATCTAAGATTAGGAAAATAAACATCACTGCAAAAAGTTTCATTACTTTCCTTTGTAATCCTTTTCCTACAATCCCTCCCATTCCTTGATCCCCCTGTCACCATGCAACCACTGATTTACTGATGTGTTTTCTGTCACTATACATTAATTTGGCTTTTCTAAATTTTATATTAATTTAATTTATAAGTAAAATAAAGCAAAATGTTCACTTTTACTCATAATTATTTTGCATGTACAAATGGTTTTTTGTGTGTATTAATAGTTCACTCATCATAATTTTAATCACTGTAATTATTTTTAGTACATCAAGAGTTTATTTTTATTTATTGCTAAGTTTGGGCCTCCAAGTGCAAAAAAGGCCCGTGTTCAATCAAAGCCTTTGAATTCTTTTAAGATGAGTTGTGTAACAACTTTAAATACTCTCCTCTGTCACACATAGGTACCACCTAGATGTCCTGTAATTTGCTGGCTCAACTATAAGTGCATGCTTTCCTGTAGAACGATTATCTCATAGCTGAGAACAAAGATTTCAAAATCTTAATGCACTAAATTTGAAGGGGACTCTACATGGAGGCATTGTAACATATTGCTAAGTACACAGATTCTTGGTTGTGTATCACCCATGTCCCCTACACTTTTCCATTACTTTAGAGTATGTTACCTTAAGAAACGTGCCCCATACCATGAGATACTATCCAGCTATAGGAAAGAACAAAATCATATCCTTTGGAGCAATATGGATGCAGCTGAAAATCATTATCCTAAGCAAACTAACATAGAAACCGAAAACTAAATACTGCATGTTCTAACTTATAAGTGGGAGCTAAGTATTGGACACATATGGTCATAAAAATAAGAACAATAGACACTGGGGAATACAATAATGGAGAAGGAGGGGAGAAAAGATGGAAAACAAACTATCTATTGGTTACTATGCTCACCTGTGTTATAAAACCGCACGTAAACCCCCTGTTTCTAAAATAAAAGTTTTTTTTTTAAATAAAAGTCATAACTCAGTAACCTTGTTTACCACCTGAAAAAACAAAGAAAACAGCAGTAAGGAAATAATATGTATCAATGCATAAAACAATGAAATAGAGCACAGAACAACAGTAGGGAAAAATCAGTGATGCCAACAGCTGGTTTGTTGAGATCAATAACATTGATAAATCCCCATCCACCCTGAGGAAAAAAGAAAGAAAGAAGACACAATGTACTAATATCAAGAATGAGACAGTTGACACCACTAAGTATCTACGGATATTAAAAAAGATAATAAAGGAATATTTTAAACAATAAAAAAGAATGACACATTGATACAATATGGATGAGTTTCAGAATAATTATGCTGAGTGAAAGAAGACAGACAGATAAGAGTGTATGCTGAATTATCTCATTTATGTAAATGTCTAGAAAATGCAAAGTAACTTACAGTGAGAGAAATCAAGGCAGTGGATGCCTAAGGATCTGGTGGGAGGAGTAAAGGAGAGGAATTTCAAAAAGGGATGTGAAAACTGAAGGGCGATGGCTCTGTTTTTACCTTGGCTCCGGTGATGTTTTCACAGGTATATACATATGTCAGAATGTATCATATTGTACAATTTAAGTATGTGCAACTTATCGTATGTCAATTATACTTCGATAAAGCTGTAAAGACAGCAAATTTTAAATGTTAAAACAAAAAAGAAAGAAAGAAATGCCCCCATATTGTGCCTTCTTTCCTCGTGTGTAACATAAGGCTGATAATAGTATGTAATTAACCAATGTTTGTAAAGATAAAGTCAGTCAATATCTGTAAGGCAGCTAGAACAGGGCCCATTCTCCCACTATGCAAATGTTAGCTGTTGTTATTGGTGGTGGCTGTTGTGATGCTGTTGATGACATTTTTTCACAGGAAGCACATACTTCTGACTCACATCAATGTTGATGAAGCACAATTTTTTTTAGCTTTTGCAACAGAAGGAGATTTTAAAGCGGCTTTGAGACTATAGAGAAAAGAGTGTTTTTAGAAAAGCGTGTATACTGGAGAAGAAAAAGGCATCTGAGCAAAGCTTCATTGAAATTTGTGAATGATTCTGAATACAAGAGATAAGACCTCCTTTCTTACTCATTTATATATGCATTCAAAAACATTTTCTGTGCTCACTGACTGACAGGTATTTTTCTAGACATTGTGGATAGAGCAGTTAACAAAACATTACATTTGCCCTCAAGGAGATTACGTACATCACTGGACAGACCTGAGTGTCACAGAAGATGATAAATGTTAAGTGATATGAAAAAAGTTAAGCATATTAGAGTGGACATGATGGGCTAGTGATAGAGTGGGCTGCTATTTCAGAGTATCAGGCAACACTTAATTCAGGTTATCTCAAAGCAGAGACCTACATACACATGAGGAAAAGCCATATAGGTATCTGGGGAAGAGTATTTAAGGAAGAGAAAACAGCAAAGGTAGAGGGCCCACTCTGGGATCAAGTTCCACGAATAGTGCGAATAGTGAGAAGACAGGGCCCGTGCACAATGAAGCAGATGGAGGGTGGCAGCAGAGGCAGGAAAAGATAGAAGAGGAGAATATGAAGGACGTGGCACATTTTTGGCTTTTACCTTGAATCAGATAGGAAGCTGCTAGAGTCTTCTAAGAGGAATGACAGAATCCGATTTAAGTGAATAAACAACTGTGGAGAATCAAAGGCAGAAGGGAAAGCATTTAGAAAAGCTTTGCAGTAATCCAAGTAAACTTCGATGAAAGTTACTGATAAGCCAAAATGCAGATGCCTTTGATACTGTGAAATCATGGAAGAAGAATGACAGAGAAAAGAAGTGCCACAGCCAACGAGAGGCTTGCAAAAGTAAATAACGTAAAGCAGGAAAACAGAGAATTCTGTTTGGCACAGAATTCTGCTTTGCATTTAATCTGTTCTCTTCATGCTCTGTAGTTGTTGCCTGCCTAGCTGCCTTCCTGCCATCCACACATCCCCTTTGAGTGTACTGGCATCAAGTGCAGGTGAATTAGGTCAAGACTTAGTGTTTGCCTTTGAGGAATTCATAGTACAGGAGGAGAGTGACATATTCATAGGCAATCACAATATTAAACAGTAGGCAAAAGAAAGAGTTATGGAGAAAGTGCTTCTTTGAGCTGTTTATAGATCTTTCAGTACAATCTTAGCACAATCTCAGTGGCATTTTTGTAATTCCTTTAAAAGGACCGATTCCATGTCACAACGTTTGTCCTCTTTATCACTACCCAAATATACAAATAAACACGTGGGTGATCACAAGCAAAATTATACTAAATGTACATTATTAAATATAAACAGTTCTAGCAAAATGTTACTAAACATATATTTTTAAATATTTTACTAAATAATCTAAACTATTATATATTCTATTAAATGTTCTACTAAGCATGTATTATGGGATATATGTTTAGCAGATTTTTCTAGAACTGTTTTGTAGATTCCTGTGTTTAGTCAATTAGTTACTCAGTTTTACACATCATTTGTTCTGAGGTAGGTCATTTTCTCCAGATATTTTTCTAAGAAAATCTCATTTTCTTTCCATTTTGCCTGAAGCCCTAAGAGACAAGAATTATGTCTTTATTTCATTTTGAATTAATTAAAAAATTATTATGTGTGTTTTTAATAACAAATAGCAATCATGGTGATTTTCTTTCCAATATTTCATCTAGAAAAGGACATTTTAAATTATTTTTTATTTGTTTATACCAACCATTTCCCCTCCAAAATGACATATTCCTCCATGCTTATATAATCATTCTTCTATGCAAACTAACAGCTGCAGAGAATAATTTGTCTATGACAGTGTTTTTTTCTTTTTATTTTTCCCAGAAATTACTTTGAGCTTCTTGAAAGAAGAAAAAATAACTTGCAAGTGTTTAGCTGCCTGACTCAGTCATGGATTTACAATTTTGTTAAATCAAATGATTTAATTGTCAAATACCACACATTTTTAATAAATTAATATTGCTGACCACCTTCCCCTTTCTCATTATTCAATATATTTCGGACTTGTCATTTTATTTGTAACAAATATTTGTTAGTTTACAAAATAGTGTTATACACATACAGTAGCCTCACAACAATGTATTAATATTTATTATATTCAGAAGATTACAGAAAAGCCATGACCTTTTAGAGCACAGGTTACTCTCCTTAAATACGGTCTTTTGCTTTGGGTTAAATAATTCTACACTGTGATAAATATTTTAAGTTTTCATTTATAAAAGAGTCCCTTGCCTTTTTTAAAATCATGGACTCTTTAGAGCACATTTTGGGTTATGAAGGATTTTTTTTTTCCATTGGGTATCCTTTAATATGGAGATAATTTATAACATTAAACTATCTACATGTTTTAAAATTACATGAAAATGGATAAAAAGTTCTGAATAGAAAATCCACAAATGGAAAAGAACAAAATTTTGCAAATATAGAAAAGTCATAATTAATAGTGAAAGAAATTAAATTTAAGATAGAATTTACTTGAGAATGATTATTTAAAAATAATGATACTGGACAAGATATATTGAAACAGGAATTTGTGAGCTACTGATAATATAAATGCATACAACTCTTGTGTAAAACACTTCCATCATATAACTCAAAAATCTTACATATTCTTACACCTGATGATTTAGTAAGACTATGATGCATAAATTCTAAGAAAACTAAATTTTGGAAAATAGATTTTTGTATAAAGATATAAATTGCACCATCGTTTCATCAAAAAAGAGAGAGAGAGAAACTAAATTATTAAAAATTAGAGAACACCAAAAAGCTCCGGAATTTTAAACTGGTACTCTGTAAGCATAATTCCTCCTAAATATGTTTGCACAATATTTTTAATAAAAATTTGCTTTCTATTTTCTATATTAGCTGCCTGGTAACCGAAGACGTTTTAAATGTATGATGACTGAATCAACTTTTATGAAATCCATAGCATTAAGTATTGTTTTAGCCTTTCATAATGATATTTACAGAATAGCTAGAAATAAGTATTTTAAATTTTGAATTATTTAGAATTATATATCCTCACTGTCAATAGGAATAAAAATCTCCCTGAAATAGATTTAATAATAATACACCAATAGGTTTAGCAGGGGTTATGTTTTGGATGCAAAATTGTAAATGATTTTTCTTTCTTCTTGGCATTTTTTATATCTAAATACATAAAAACATACTGAAAATGCCAGAGAGACAGTGGACATGTCTGAAATACAGACCTGAAAAAGCCACAATAATTAGCTAGTGGAAGTTTCATTTAAATCTGCAGAGTACATTTCCAGAGATGGCCTCTTTTTGTACTGGTGTTAATTTCCTAAGAAAGAAAAGGCCCTTCTTCATTTTCTTTGTGCAGAAAGTACTAGAAAACTAATGCATGCATGCATCTGGAATATTATTTACCAGCTTTGAAATTGCGAGTATTCGTGTTGCATTTTTGAATATTCAACATTCATTAATAATCCTAATGAATCTATTTTGACTTATGTATGCAACAATAATAGTATTACTTATTCACTTCTTTATGGAAGAAGAAAGAGAAGCTTCTATATTCCACAATGTCCCTCAAATTACTTGAAAATCAAGACTCTGGCAAAGCATTTGTTTTGTAATCCTAGTAATAATTTCTCTCTTTTTTGGTTACTCACTCATGTTTAGCACTTCAACCTAAATTCAATGCAGAATCACAATTCTCTTTTGTAAGAAATATTTTATTCAGTACTTTGTATTTTATTTATGTTAACGTCTGGAGAGATCATGTAACACGGTGAATGTCTTATGACTGAGCCTTTGAAGTAGTTTAGGCCAAATGACCCTTTGTAGTAGCTTAAAGGAAGCCTCAGGAGGTTGTGCTGAAGCTCAACTCCTCTCTAACAGACTCCTCACAGAGGTTTTCTGCCAAAAATTATTCACTTCGTAGGTATTATTAACAAATTTTTGTCTGAAAACCTTTGTATACCAATGTCTGTGGGTTATATGTGAAATTCAGTGTTTTAATAAAATTTTAGAAATGGAATATTCATAAGCTACAGTTGTCAGAGCTGTGAGGTTTTGGCGCTGGCTTGGCTCCCCTTTCCTTAAAAATTACTGACTATAGGCCGGGCGCAGTGGCTCAAGCCTGTAATCCCAGCACCTTGGGAGGCCGAGACGGGCGGATCACGAGGTCAGGAGATCGAGACCATCCTGGCTAACACGGTGAAACCCCGTCTCTACTAAAAATACAAAAACTAGCCGGGCGAGGTGGCGGGCGCCTGTAGTCCCAGCTACCTGGGAGGCTGAGGCAGGAGAATGGCATAAACCCGGGAGGCAGAGCTTGCAGTGAGCTGAGATCCGGCCACTGCACTCCAGCCCGGGCGACAGAGAGAGACTCCATCTCAAAAAAAAAAAAAAAAAAAAATCACTGACTATAAAACCCGTTTCTCAGAATAGCAGGAAGTAAAAATAATTGTCAAATAATGGTTTATGCCTTCAATTTTTAATCTCAGTCATTTCTTCAATTCTGACTGCTTGCTTTGCATAAGAATCTGAAGTTGATAAAAGAACCCCAGTGGTACCCATTCCTTTACCCTGACAAATTCTAGTGTTAATTTCTAATTGCACACAGGAATTTACCACTCTGGCCTTAACTAGTCATGAGAATAAACGCAAGAGCCTGTAATCCCAGCACTTTGAGAGGCTGAAGTAGGCAGATCACTTGAGGTCAGAAGTTTGAGACCAGCCTGGGCAACATGGTGAAACCCTGTGTTACAAAAAATACAAAAATTAGCCGAGCATGGTGGCACACGCTTGCAGGCTTAGCTACTTGGGAGACAGAAGCAAAGAGGATTACTGGAGCCCAGGAGGTCAAGACAGCAGTGAGCCAAGATTGTGCCACAGAACTCCAGCCTGAGCCACAAAGCAAGATTCTGTCTCCAATTCAAAAATAATAATAAGGTGCAAAAATGATCATTTAAATTCCTCCTTGCAGCACTATAAATATAATGAGCTGAGGATCCCTGGGAGTTTTTGTTGCATTCTTCTTTACAATTGATACATATTATTATCGCCTTCTGAATGTCAAATATCATTAATGTTACATATTTTGTGGTGGTTCTATACAGGCAAGATCTGGAAAAAACATGAAATAAACATACAAAACAAAACAAGAAACATGACATTGGTATTAAAATACCTAAGACAAGAATAATTTTTTGTATAAATTAAAGTAAAATAGACAATGTTAAGAGAATTTTGGTAAAGTCATTGCCACTTTATTCTCACATGTTCAGTCTGTCAGACAAAATAAATAGTAAAGGTGAGTCTGGTTAGTTCTAATGCAAGAAACTTAATAAAGGTCAAAAAGAGGTTAAAAAAAAGAATAGGCTGTTATAAATGTGTGCAGTCTCAAGAGGTATTCAGTAAAGATTGCATGAGTTGGGAGTGGAAGTAGTTGAAGAATTTAGTAGTGTTCAATATTTAACACTTGAGAAATGAAGTGGAAAGTCACCTGGATATAAATACAGCAGAAAAAAGGGGGAGAAAAAAGAAAATTATAGATCTAATGGTTAAGCACAGTTGTCACTTCACCCTGTTTGCATAAGTAATTAATTTATTCATATTTCCAGAAATATCTCTTATTAATTTGGGTTAGAAATAATTTTGAGTTAGAATCATTGGTAGAAATTATTTGATATATTTGGAATGCTAACAGTTGTGACCATCAGAGAATAATTTACTTCCTTTCTTTCATCAGTACATTTCTTAGTGATTCCTTAGACTTCAGATCCTGGAGGTTTTTCGGCAGATGTTTTCCCCATTTTTTTCTTTTAGATGAAGAAACAGGGACAGTGAGAAATTAACATACTTTTGGCTAATACATTGAAGAAGAGTAATAGTATCAAGTTTTCTTCCAAAGTCAGAGTTCTTTCCACTGCATTATGACTCTTGCTATTATACCATATAGGGAAGTTGTTTCTTAGCCAGTTTGGGGAAGAAACATAGAAAATATAAAAGTTTTAAGTCTGTTTTAGAAAATAAACCTGCTATAATTCTCTGTGTTATATGATATCCACACTGGTAGCATACATCTACGTCATGACATTCCACTGTCTTTCAAATACAGTCTGAAAGCATTAGCACACCATGACCTGGCCCTTGGTCTCCACAATGTATCTTCACTGTTATATTTAATTCTACTTACTCATTGCACATCCCCTCAAACTGGACTTGGCATGCTTCTGAGCTTTACACTCCTGCAATTGTGTAGTCACCTCTGTACCTTTGTTCTTTCCCCTCATCTAAATGCTACTTATTCATGTAGCGTTCCCAGATAGCCTAGCCAGAAAGACTGTTAATGTTCTTCGAATTTCCATGTGAATTCTATCTATGGTGGTCTCTCTTATGATAGATCTCTTCTGTTTTGCTCATCATGATGGGTGTCTGTATAGACATTATCTGCTCTGCTAGTGTGTATTAACAAGTGATGACAGGGCCTATGTCTTTAACTAGTAAACTTCAATATTCAGTAAGTATTACCTGGAGATCCCAGTTACTGAAGATCCCAGTTACCTGAATAGGTGGGCTCTTTCCTGCTTGGTGTCATAAAGCAAATATGGTAAACACTAAGTGGGCACTGAGCAGCGTGGGCTTTATTTGATGGCCATGAAACAGAGAAGTCAGGGCACAGCTCCCACATCTACTTCTCAGCTCCCAAGAACCAAGAAGCTATAGATACAGGGTATCTTTAATAAAATAGTTGGGTGTTAAAAGCAAGGGAGGGATATTTGTGCTTTTCTTGGGAAAGATGGAGATTTTTCTGGAATCAAGGAGTCACCTCTTTTCTGTCCTTTTTTGGTATCTCTCAGTCATTGTCATGGTGATAGTCAGCTATCATAGTGCCAGGGGACATGGAATTTAGTATGGAAATTGGATTATAATGAAGCTTGATATTCTTCAGAGGTTGAGTAAGCTGCCAGTTTGAATTTTGTCAGCATTGACTGGTTTAGTCCTAAGAAAGAACTTCCGACCACAGACATTGGTTTCCTAAAAATAAGTAGAACTTAGGCTGATTAGGAATTCAGCTGTGTCATGTAGGCATTGTATTAGGCCACAAAAGCCAGGTGGGATGTAGCTAAGTCCCATAGGCACTGCAATGAGTAACGTAAGAAGACAATTTAAAAATTGTTGAATGAATAAGAGATATTCTAGGAGTATAATATTTTGCAATGTTGTATAGCCATTCAAAATTTTAAATTATTTTGTAATGGGAAGACAATAAAACCAAGTTAAAGAAATTGCTTATTACAGCTGATCTAAAAAATATTTCAGCCATATTTATATATATGTATGTTACATTTAAATAATTATTCATTAAAATTCTCTATTAGGAATGCCCTATTTACAAAATATGTCTTACAGTATAACATGAGAGCAAAATCATTAGATCCATGGAGATTTATGGTAAAGTACACAGAACACTGACCACCAACATGGCACAGGTATACATATGTAACAAACCTGCACATTGTGCACATGCACCCTAGAACATAAAGTATAATAAAATAAAATTAGCTGGACGTAGTGCACATGCCTGTAGTCCCAGCTATTCAGGAGGCTGAGGTGGGAGGATTGCTTGAGTCCAGGAGTTCCAGGCCTCAGTGAGCTATGATCATGCCACTGCACCCCAGTCTGGGCAACAGTGCAAGACTTTGTCTCTAAAGAAAAAAAAAAAAAAAGAGTTGACTCACTGACTCACTCCTGTACAACTTACCATGTCAACTTGTCCAATAAATTATACTTGTAAATTTCAGTTTCTTTGTATGTTAAATGCAAAGAATGTAATCACCCAATGGGCTCTTCCTGCCAGTTGCACAGGCAAAAATTAATTCACTGAGACCATGGCTTGAAGTAAAGAAAGAGTTTAATTGATGCAAAACCAGCCCACTTGGGAGAACTGGACTTATCACTCAAATCAGTCTCCCTAGAGGCTCAGAGGTTATGGTTTTTCAAGGACCGTATGGTGGGCAGGAGGATAGGGAATGGAGACTATCGATTGGTTGGGGATGAAGCCATAGGGGTGTGGGAAATGGTCCTTGCATGCTGAATCCCCCTCTGGGTGGGGCCACAGGACTGACTGAATTATGAGTTGTGGGTTTAGAAATGCAGAAATTTGGCTGGGCACGGTGGTTCACACCTGTAGTCCTAGCACTTTGGGAGGCTGAGCGGGTGGATTAGGCTAGGAGTTCGAGACCAGCCTGGCCAATATGATGAAACCCTGTCTCTACTAAGAATACAAAAATTAGCCAGGCATCGTGGCACATGCCTGTAATCTCAGCTTCTTGGGAGGCTGAGGCAGGAGAATTTCTTGAACCTGGGAAGCGGGGGTTGCAATGAGCAGAGATTGTGCCACTGTACTCCAGCCTGGGTGACAGAGTGAGACTCCGCCTCAAAAAAAGACCAGTGTTACTTTCTACAATAGTGATGTTATCCTCAGGAATAATTGACAAAATTACAAAACTTGGGACCTCCAGAACAATGGCTGGTTATCATTTAACCATGCGTACATCTAGCAGAATTCAGGCCTCTCTCATACTCCTATCCCATGGCCTATCATTAGTTTTACAAAGGCCATTTAGTTTTGGGGGAAAGGCTACCATCCTCTTTGCTTTAAGGTTAAACTATACACTAAATTTCTACCAAAGTTAACTTGGCCTACACCCAGGAATGACCAAGGACCAAGGACTGGTTGGAGGTTAGAAGCAAGATGGAGAAAATTATGTCAGATTTATCTTACTGTCATAAGTTTGCAAAGGTGATTTCAGTAATATTTCATATCTTACAAACTTGATTAATGATTTCATGAAAACACTATAAAGAGAACATATACTGTATAGAGAATATCATAAATTAAAGTTTATTACTCTATATAACATACAAATATGAATACTAATTTTAAATAAAGACATCTTCAAAAAACAGACTGACCTGTGAACAAATAATCATGCTACATTGTGGAAAAAATGCTCCAATAGGCATATATAAAACATGTATGTTAGGTGTATAGATTGCTTTCCTGTGTCATAGCTCTTATCAGCATTTATTAAGGAATCTCTATTGCTGTTTTAAAGAATTAAATATTTCACTATATTATTTTCAGGAAAATGCAAAATTTCAACATCCTAGATAGTTACTCTGGTGCTATTGAGTTTGGAATAAAAACAATGAAATGTTTTATTATTCTAATAATTTTAGTTAAGTGTTAATAACAATCTAATACCCTATGACTGATAGTAATAGAAAATTCATGAAAAAATGAGTCCATATGTACTACATTTCTAAAACTTATCTATTATTCAACAAAAACATTTTTATTTTTTCTTTCTTATTCTTATTGATAACTGAATACAATATATTGTCTTGTATTGATATTTATTTTTACTCACATTTTTAAAATATTTTAATATTATTTGGTATCTGACTTTTGCTTTTCAAATGATAGTTTTTAGACTGGAGTTCAAGCTTTTTACTTTTAAAAGTGATGACACACTTTTTTTTTTTTTTTACATTGATAATTAATCTTTATTTACTCCTCTTAGCTCTTGATAGATTTAGTAGAACAAGATTATTAAGAACGCTATGTCTATTTTTGGGAGTGTTTGATTCTGTTTTTGCCTTAGGAACGTCAATGCTGTGATTTTAGTGAATACTCACAAGTGTCATGTTTTCATTGAAGAATGCACTATTTATTATCACTAAATACTCTTTTTTGTCCCATTTAATACTTGTGCCCTGTTTGTAACCATTTCTGATATAATGGTATTTGAATTGCTACATTATGTCATTGTTTATTCTTTAATTTTCAATCTTTCTGAATCATTATGTGTTAAATAAGTGTCCTGTTACAGTTGGTTTTGCTTGTGATCCAACCTGATAATGCCTTTCTCT
>NC_045442.1:61268553-61428502 GCF_002776525.5 Piliocolobus tephrosceles | reverse complement strand
GTGATTCTCTGGTCTCAGCTTCCCAATAAGCTGGGGTTACAGGTGTGCGCCACCACTCCCGGCCCAATTTTGTAGTTTTAGTAGAAATAGGGTTTCACCATGTTGGCCGGACTGGTCTTGACCTCGTGGCTTCAAGTGATCTGTCCACCTCAGCCTCCCAAAGTGCTGGGATTACATACATGAGCCACCATTTTTTTCATTAGGACTAAGCCTACAGGCAATTAATCACCTGCTTTTTCTATTGCTTTCAAGTTTCTTTTTTTTTTTTTTTTATTATACTTTAAGTTCTAGGGTACATGTGCATAACGTGCAGGTTACATATGTATACATGTGCCATGTTGGTGTGCTGCACCCATCAACTCATCAGCACCCATCAATTCATCATTTATATCAGGTATAACTCCCCAATGCAATCCCTCCCCCCTCCCCCCTCCCCATGGTAGGCCCCAGTGTGTGATGTTCCCCTTCCCGAGTCCAAGTGAGCTCATTGTTCAGTTCCCACCTATGAGTGAGAACATGCGGTGTTTGGTTTTCTCTTCTTGTGATAATTTGCTAAGAATGATGGTTTCCAGCTGCATCCATGTCTCTACAAAGGACGCAAACTCATCCTTTTTTATGGCTGCATAGTATTCCATGGTGTATATGTGCCACATTTTCTTAATCCAGTCTGTCACTGATGGACATTTGGGTTGATTCCAAGTCTTTGCTATTGTGAATAGTGCCGCAATAAACATACGTGTGCATGTGTCTTTGTAGTAGCATAATTTATAATCCTTTGGGTGACACACTTTTAATATCCTAAAGATTTGCTGGCATTTCTAGGTGTGAATTTATTTTTATTTTGTTGCTCAGAACTTGTCATGCTTCCTGGATCCAAGGACATTATTTCTTACCATTCACATCTTTTCCATCTCTTTATTTCTCTAGACTGCCTTATAAAATGGTTTTCAACATCTGTCTTTCAGTGGATATTGTCTTCCTCTGGGTCTAACATATCATTTTATGTTTTTCTTCTTAATATTTTAGAAAACATTTCTAGAATGTGTATATTGTTACTTCCCAATCTGCTTGCCCTTTTAAAGATTTTTTTCTTTTCTTATAAATGGTTTAATTATTTAAATAATGTATATAATTATTATAAACATAATCATTTTATATTCTACTCACATATACATTACTGAGATCTAAATACCCTTACTGTTTATTTTGTCTGATAAATAGACTCTAAGAAATTAATATTGATTCCTTTTGTGTCTTACAATGTTTAGTTACAAGATCATGTTTGATTGGGGTTATTTTCCTTTATTTCTCCCTATGAAAATCCCTTGTGTTTGGGTTGCATGGGTATCTTTTTAGCATGATTTTGTATTTGATTCATCCAGAAACCTAGCCTAAATCGAAATATTATGCTAATTTTGTGACTTGGGGTTCAGGAACAATGCAGTAGATCTAAACTTGAATAAAAAAAAAACTGTGTTCTTTAAAAGTAGCTTGGAAATTATCAATAATGCAAAATATACAACTGAAGAGTATGATGATAGCAGTAATAATAGCCAAATAAACATAGCTTTAAATAATTCAAACAGTGGCATATTTAAATTAAACACTGTATTGGTCCATTTCCACATGTCTATAAACATACTACCTGAGACTGAGTAATTCATAAACAAAAGAGGTTTAATTGATTCACAGCTCTGCATGGCTGGGGAGACCGCAAAAAACTTATAATCATGATGGAAGGTGTAAAGAAAACAGTCATGTCTTACACAGAAGCAGGCAAGAGAGCATGTGATAGAAAATGAAGCGGGAAGAGCTCCCATAAAACCATCAGATCTCATGAGAACTCACTCCCTATCACGAGAAAAGGATAGGGGAAACTGTCCCCATGATCCAGTCACCTCTCACCAGGTCTCTCCTTGAACAGCTGGAGATTACAATTCAAGATGGGATTTGGGTGGGGACACAAAGTCTAACCATATCAGCCACGAAGCCCCCATTAAAAAGATGTGTATATGTGCATGTGTGGGGTTTTATTCTGTGATAAATGCATGTGCACAATGGGATTTGGCAAATTTGAGAGGCTAGAGAAAATTAATAATTCTATAATAGTTTGTGTATATGACAAAGTAGGACTTTGAATTATGCAAATTGCATCCCAGAGATATTTTAAATGCATATGGGACTGTCTGGAAAAGTGACATGCAAATAGCAGTTACTTAACACATGCTTGATGTTTTTAGCTTAAAAAAGTATAATTATAATTATGTTTTTAATGATAAGGCTTAAGGCAAAAGAAATAAATAAAAGAGAAGAAGTTAGGCTACAACAATAATTATCCAGGCAAAAACTCATTAAGTTGGTGGTAGTGAAATAAATATTGATTTTTAGACTCTGGAGCTATTGCAGAGGTAATACTAAGAGAGCAATATGAAAATTTGGATCTGAGACTAAAGAAAAACAGTTTAAAATATTATTATTTTTATAGTTTGCCAATTTATAACAAGATTGGAAATAAGAGATATTTTAGAGGAGAAAATTAATGCTTGATTGGGACTTTATGAGTTTGAAATTCCTCCAGGAACTTTATATACATGGGTACTATAGCTCAATACAAATGTTTATCAGGGAATATTCACCATACAAGCAAAAGTTAAATTTCTATGACTGAATCACATTTCTAGGATAGAATGTGAGTGGGAAATGAAAATATTAAAGATGGAGTCTTGGTGATTGCATGCTTATTTACACAACTTGAAAAAGACTAATCAGCTAAAAAGAAACTGTCAAAAATGAGGAATTAGGAAAGAATTATAATCTAAAACACAGAGTAGAACAATTTTATGGTGAATTACTTAAATAATCAGTGCTAAATACGAGAATTTAACAAACCCATTTGATCCAACAGGTGAAAAGATATTGTTGATATTAACTAAAACATTTTCTGAAGTGGGGTTGATGCTTACTTACTCAAATAAGTTGAAGCACTGGGATCTCCATAATTTCTACATATCAGAAGCTATATTGCTGCAAAGCCATGTGGAGCAGTTGACAGGGCTTGGAATTGTATTTATACAGCACTTTGCATAAGATGGAGAAAACATTAATGTCCTTATTAGATGATGGTGAGGGGGTTATAGACTGCAAGATATTATTGAGAATGCAGTAAAGCAACCCTCCCCAATTGGAAGTTGTGGAAATGGAGGTAGTCTGTAATGCCAGAAATTACAGTAAAGCATAAAGAAGGGTTAATGAGGACCTATGTTAAGAAGTAACAAAGTAAAATTTACTTTCAGACTAAAAGGAAGGAGGCAGAACTTTAGGCTATAATGTCTAAGAGCTACAATTAACCAGGTTCACTTCATAAAATGTGAAAACCAACTACTGGTAGCCAATTTAAATTCCTTATATATTTTAGATAATTATTTAACATAATAAAGAATCATCCAAAATAAAACAACAAAATATATCTAAAATAAATTTTCCTATCAGTACATTCTATACACACACACACACACGTGCACGCACACACACACTTCTTTGGGGTAGGGATAGAAGGCCACAGTACCTAAATATGTAGATGAAGGTCAGTAATGGTCTATCGGTCATCTCAAATGTGGAGTGCTTGATCTCTTTTGCACTTGACCTGGCTCTCACTATGCATTTGATCTGCCATAACCTTTCATAAAGTGAGACGTAGACCTCCTGAATAGAGAGCTCACCTTGCAGTGTTAAGACAGTGAAGGCACAGCAGGCAACCCACATTGACAGCTGTGTCATTGAGCCATAAAACCTCAGGGTTTTTAATACTTAATGAATCCTAATATTTTGGTGCTGGATATGATAGGTGTACACTTGCCTTAGCTAGAACCACCAATACAATTTCAGTTATATATATGTAAATTAAATTAAAATGTGTTGATCAGTTTCAGATGAAGTAGACTTTATTGGAGATAAGTGGCTCTTAGTAGTGTGCTGGGGTATAATCTGTACACGCTGTATTACCACTACGTAATCTGTACACAAAAACACCACAGACACATAAACTAACGTGTCAAACAGAGAAATGTTCATGTTGAAATTAAAGGAAAGAGAGGAAATAATCAAGGGAAAACAATTTCAGAATAATAGGGTTTGAAATGAAATTTAATGCATAGATGAGTAACTGTTTTAGAGAAGAGTGAGAATAGTCCATTTCTTAAGAGTTAAAAAAATGGAACTGTATAAGAGTAAAATTGGACCAGATTATGTAAACTGAAGAGATGTTATATATAACGGTTTGTACTTCTCTGACTACACAGAAAAAAATGTCATCAGCTAATAAAAAGGGGTCAGATGAGTAGAAAGCAGTGCATACTGAAAACAGTGGAAAAGATGTGGCACAAGAGACGAATCAGACAAGCAGCAAGTAAAATAATGGTCCGATGAGGTAAGAGGCTATGAATCTGTACTGGTGCCAATAGGCATAGTAATGAGATTTTCTCCAATAAAACTTAGTATTATAAGATTAAAAATTAAGCTAAATAGTCATAAGAGGCTGAAGTTCAAGATCTTTACGTGCAGCTGGAATTATTTTAAGTGAACCAAACACCAATTTCACCTGATAAACTGTGTCCAGGGTTAATGCAATTTTCATGAAACAGTAATTATTTTTCTAATGTGCAATGGTGTTTTCATGGAGCCTTCCAAACCATAGCCTGCACCATACACAGGAGAAAGAATAATCAAGGTCTAGATTTATTAAGTCTAATGATATTATCTTTAAAAATGTAAACGTGTATGCTTAACCATTTGTTAGATACTTTTTAAAAGGCATCATTTAATTCTAATTCTGCACTGTAAAATTTATACATGATTTTCAGAAACACTTAAGATTAATTCTGAAGCTTCCTATGACTTAATAACATAATATGAAATAGAATGATAAACTGTTTTAGGAGTAGAAGAACATCTGATTATAACATTTTGCCACTATTAGTTTTATACTAAGACTTCACTGAGGAAGAAAAACGGAACTCTCATATACTATAGAAAGCAGCAGTGTGGTTCATATTTTCACAGTGTCCTTTAAGAATGTGCTAAAAATGCTTTAGAGTAAAATTGCCTCATGCGTTAATATGGAGAAGTGAAATATTAATAGAGATTTCAAACAGATTTATCAATGTACACAAGAGATAATTTTTAAAAAGCATTTCTTGGGAAATTAAGGGAAAAAACTCACAATTTAAAACAAGTTCGTAATGCTTTCTGGGTTATTTTCACATTTTTACTAGTTTGTAATTCCCTAACATTTGACACAATTTATGCTTAAACAATCTAATTTAACTCAACTAATTGAAACAATGTGGTATACACAGGAACCATGAAATTGGTTGTATAACTGATACAAGTGCTAAACTGGAAATAGATAATTAAAAGAGTCTGTCCATAAATAAAAGTTAAAGTCCCAAGCTGGACAAATCCTAGATAAAATATTCACAAGTTGTATTCCTGCATGTATTAAACAAAATTTAGTTCCTGATGCATTTAGAGGTCAGCGTAGGAATGCAAGGAGAGTTCAACATTGTGAAATTTCACAACTTACATGTTATTTCAAACATTTTCAAAACGAATTCCCATTTTTGGTCTTAAAACAACAATTTATTATATTTATTTTTGTGTTGGATAATCTCTGTTGGACCGTGTAACTAGTCTGGTTTGGAGTCATTCACATATCTATAGTCAGATGGTAGCTGGGACTGGAAGGTCTTTTCTTTTCTTTTTTCTTTTAAAGAAACTCTTAGTGATCTCAGAACAGAGAAAAATGTCCCTGGAATCTTTAGATGAAATGTTTCTTATCTTTAAGAAATTCTGGCAAATGTCGTGTTAATTGATCAAATAAATACACTTTATCAGTTCAAAATTGCTTAGCTAATGCTTTGGTAACGAACTGTAGCAAGGAAATAATCAATGGAAATATCAGAGAGAAACATAAAGATTTATTTTAGAGGATGTAGTTACCTATCTGAAAAAATAAGAGAAGAAATTGAGAAAAAACACAAGCTATTTAGAAGAATCGACATTAATGTGAGTAGCAATATATTCAACTTACACATGCATGCACACACACACGCACTGAATATCCTGTTATAATTATTAAATGACATATAAAATGAGGTCCTCACCTTATGACAGAAACAGATTATAAAATGTCTAAAAATAATCTTGGCATAAAAATGTATACACCTTATTTCAAAATGATAAAAGCGCTCTAATGAGCAAAATAAGCAAACTAAAAACAAACAGAAAAAACCCCACACCAAATTCTGATTGAGAAAATTCCAAAGTTTCAATATTAAAGATGTTGAGTCTCAACAAAATAACCTTAAATTTCAGTGGAATTTTAATATAAACTCAAATTACAATTTTTATGAATTTTGACTTCAGTGTTTCAAGTTTATCTGGGAAAAGGTTGTGAAATAACAGTTAATTTTATTTTGAAAAAGAAGAAAAGGGAATTTTCTCTATAATATATCAACACGTACAATGAAGTTATAACTGTTTCAAAAAAAGTCTTGGTGCAGGTAGAGAAACAGCAGTGTCTAGAAAAAAATTGGGGCAAAATGGAGTTAAAAAAATCTATAATAATATTAGAGAAAAATATAGATTTTTTTTGTAATTATAGGGTAGTGAAGCACTTTTAAATAACTGACAAAACTCAGAAGCCAAAATATAAAATTTTTCATGTAACTATATAAAATTGACACAGGTTTGGTGTGGTGGCTCATGCCTGTAATTCCAGCACTTTGGGAGGTTGTGGCAGGAGGACATCCTGAGCCCAAGAGTTCAAGACTGCAGTGAGCTATGATAATGCCATTCCTTCCCAGTCTGGGCAATATGGTGATACCCTGTCTCCAATAATAATAATAATAATAATAATAGTAATAATAAACAATACATTTATATAAAAGAGTCATAACACACATTTAAAGTAAGTAAAACATTGAGAGAAAATATTTTCACAGATAATAAAAATATAAGGCTGGATGTGGTGCCTCATGGCTGTAATCCCAGCACTTTAGAGGATCAAAGTGGGCAAATTACTTCAGCCCAGGAATTTGAGATCAGCCTGGGTATCATGGCAAAACCGCATCTCTACTAAAAATGCAAAGATTAGCCAGGTATGATAGCACACATCTGTAGTTCCAGCAACTTGGGAGGCTGGGGCTGGGGAACCAATAGAGTCCAGGAGGTCAAGCCTTCAGTGAGCCTTGATCACACCACTGTACTCCAGTCTGTGTGATAGAATAAGACTGTGTCAATGAATAAATAAATAAAAATTAAAATGTAAAATGTAAAATATAAAAAAAAATTTGCAAAAAATATAAAATTGCAAATTACCTAACAGATAAATAAGCATGGCCAATGATGATAAATTGCTGAATAAATAGATATAAATAAATATAGTAAAAGTTGCCTAATTCCATAATTTATCAAGTTGCCTAAGAGATGAATAAAATAATACTATATATACTACTGATATGAGTTATATTTGTTTTGTATTTCTGGATGACAATTTGGAAAGCCTAATAACATTTAAAGTGTGTATGCCCTTGTACCTAGCAATTCTATTTCTAGATAATATTTTTTCAGAAGAAATACAAAGTGCACATCTGTTCTTTTTATTAACATTTAGGTTGTGTCTACATTTTAGCTATTATATATAAAGTCGTGAAACATTCTTTTTTTTTTTTTTTGAGAGGGAGTCTTGCTCTGTTGCCCAGGCTGGAGTGCAGTGATGCATCTCAGCTCACTGCAAGCTCCGCCTCCGGGGTTCATGCCATTCTCCTGCCTCAGCCTCCCGAGTAGCTGGGACTACAGGTGCCTGCCACCATACCCAGCTAATTTTTTTTTCTTTTGTATTTTTAGTGGAGACGGGATTTCACCATGTTAGCCAGGATGGTCTCGATCTCCTGACCTCGTGATCCGCCTGCCTGGGCCTCCCAAAGTGCTGAGATTACAGGCGTGAGTCACCATGCCCGGCCATGAAACATTCTTATACTAACCTTTTTGTAGACATAAATGTTCATTTCTGAGTAATGATTATGTATCATTGCTGGATCAAAGATAGGGATATATTTTAAATGTGTAAGAAACTGCTAAATGAATTTTACATAGTGGTTTTGCTATTTTACATTACCAGAGTGATGTACGAGAAGTCCACTTGCTTTGCATTCTCTTCAACATGAAGTATTATTAATATATTTAATTTCAATCATTGTAGTGGGTATGCATAGTAAGCCATTTTTGTTTTAACTTGCATTTTCTTGTTGACTAGTGGTTTTGAACATATTTTCATATTCTGTTTTGCCATTTATGTATCCTGTTTCATAAAGTTTCTGCTTAAGACTATGGCTCATTTTTGTTGAATTGTTTATTATTGTTTTATAGAAATAATTTACATGCACTTTATCCAAGTGATTTTGGTATACATATTGTAAATACTTCTCAGCTTGTTGCTGTTTTCATTTTCATAGAAGTCTTTGTTTTCCCTTGCTTTAAAGACAAATAAAAATTGTCTGTATTTTAGGTGTACAAACCATGTTTTGATATATTTATACATTGTGAAGTGTTTACTACGTTCAAGCTAATTAACATTTTTCACCTCACATCGTTATAATATTTTGTGTCTATAGTGAGAACACTTCACATCTAATCTCCTAACAATTTTCATCATACAATACAGTATTATTAATGGTAGTCACCATGCTGTACATTAGATCTCCATACTTACTCATCTTATAACTGAACATCTGTGCCCTTGGACCCAAATCTCCCCATTTCCATCACATAGGAAGTTTTAATTTTAACAAAATATATGTTTTTTAATAGTAAATATTTGGAAAACTCTAATGGTCCATTAATATGGCAATGTGTAGATAAACAGTGTTACATCCACTGATATGGAAAATATGCACCAATTTAAAATGATAAAGTAGGTTTTATGTATTAACATGGAAAAGTTTTCAAGATATAGGATAAGTAAAAAATAATCCAATTGATGGATGACATATAGTCTAATTCTCTTAATGTGAAAATCTATATATCTGTATGTGTATACACACTTACAAACATGTAAATATGTACAGCCATACATTAAATTATTAACAGTGGTTATTTGTAAGGAAATAAGTAAGTTGTAAGTGATCATCTACAACATAATTTACTTGGGATGTTTCGGTTATTGCCTAAAAATGCCCAGCGAACATTTTTTATTTTTATTTTATTTTAATTTTTTAAAAAAAGGTCTGTCTTTGCCACCCAGGCTGGAGTGCACTGGCACAATCACGGCTCACTGCAGCCTCCATCTCAAGACTCAATCAAACATCCTGCCTAAGCCTCCTGAGTAGCTAGAACTACAGGCATGCACCACCACACCTGGCTAGTTTTCCTTTATTTATTTATTTATTTATTTTTGTGGAGACAGGGGTCTTACTATGTTGCTTAGGCTGGTCTCAAACTCCTGGGCTCAAACAATTCTCCTGCATTGCCTCCCAAAGTGCTGATTACAGGCATGAGCCACCGTGCCTGACCTTAGGGAATGTTTTCCATAGTGTATTTTTAAATAGTGAGGGAGGACAATTATTGGAATTATTATGAAGCTTAATATAAATTCAATAACAAATATAAATATATGATGAGAACAGTTCAAATATTTGCTATTTAAATAGATTTAATACATGGTTATAGATGAAAAACTTCAGGAATAAAGCTTAAGCACAGAGGTAGAAATATGCAAGCCATTTTGAGAAACAGAAAATTATTTTGGTTGCAAAACACGCAGTGAAACTTAGAAAGTAGCTTACAGTCACATGTTTCTAACATAAGATTTTTTAAAAATTTAATATAGTTTGAGTATTAGATAATACATGTCTTAGACAAAACCACATGTCACTCTGAGCTATGTAGCATAAAGATGAATCAGACATTAGAATGCCCAATGGGTTGAAACAAACAAAAAGTGAAATAGCAAGGGAAATTTTCAGCATTTATAGTTTATATAAGAAATCAAACTGTGGTAGGACCACTGAAAATAAAAAAAGTAGATTTGGTTAACTGGGAAAATAGTGATCCTATCTGCAGTGATGGACATGAAAAATAGGTTTTCAAAAGACATCAGTAATTTATAAAATGTGTTATACTCATATATGTGGTTTCTGATAGACTTGTTTTCAAACTGCCAAATTCTGTTTAAAATTCTTGCTCTTTCCATATCATAGTGGGTAGTGGATGGTCACCCTGTTGATCAAAATAAAATTCACTGGAATCATACTAGATGCTTTTTCACCATTAATTCCACATCCAATCAACAAAAAGTTCTGTAAAGTTTATAATCTAACTATGTCTCAAATCTGTCCACTATTCTCTGTGATCATTGTAACTAACTAAAATTATGTGTTCACCACTTTTTGCCTAAGCAACTTGAACACCTTCCCTAATGATTCTGTTATCAACATTCTCACCTTCACTTTAATCTGCTTCCCACATGACTACGAAAATGTTCTCTCTAAAATACAAAACTGACCAAGTCACGCTGCAAGTTACATAATCCCAATGTCCCCAATATACTTTGAATATATACATATGTATATAACTCTCCATGTCACTCTGCACTCAAATTACATAATCCCAATGCATATATAGGGTTCTGTGATCAACCTATATATATGTGTGTGTGTGTATATGTATATTCAAAGTATATATGTATATATATTTTGTATATATGTATATGTATATATATACAAAGTACACATATACAAAGTACATATGTGTATGTATGTATATATAGACACACACACACACATACATATATAGGTTGAATAATGTTCAGTCAACTTACAACACTCATTTTGATGGACTCCTCGCCTTGGATTTCACATTTCTCAGCATATTTTCTCTGCAATCAAGTCATTATGAAAAATTGACATTTCCTCACAGGAGTCTTGCCTCATTCCTCTTTCTGTTTGCTTGTGATCTTTCGACTGTTTGGAATGCATATCTTGTGACTATCCACCAGTTTTTTTGTTTTTTGTTTTTTTTTAAGACGGAGTCTCGCTCTGTCGCCCAGGCTGGAGTGCAGTGGCGCGATCTCGGCTCACTGCAAGCTCCTCCTCCCGTGTTCACGCCATTCTCCTGCCTCAGCCTCCTGAGTAGCTGGGAATACAGGCGCCCCCCACCTCGCCTGGCTAGTTTTTTGTATTTTTAGTAGAGACGGGGTTTCACTGTGTTAGCCAGGATTCCACCAGTTTTTTTTCTGAGGATATAAGTTAGGATCATGGCAAGAGTCACCTCTTCCAAGAAGGCTTCTAATACTGTTCACACTGAGCAATTTTTTTTTTTTTTTTTTTTTTTTTGAGACAGAGTTTCGCTCTGTCGCCCAGGCTGGAGTGCAGTGGTGCAATCTTGGCTCACTGCATGTCTGAGCGTCTGAGCGTTTTTCACAGAGGATTATGCATGTTTTACAAATCTATGATCTACTTGAATAATCATCTCCTTTGAAGACAGAAACTGAACTTTTTCCTGGCTAGATTACTATGTTTTGGCATACAAACTGTCATTTTTAAATGATTGATAAATAATTTTAATTACATGTATAATTTACAGAAGCATTTCTCCATTATATTTTGGAGGGGATACAAATCTTATCTTCTAGAGTTATTTCTAGAAATAAGCATTTAAATATGAAGGTGATCTTATGTTGCAATTTCACACCTCTAGCAACACTAGCACTTTTGCTGTTCTCTGAGCATACAGAACATACCAGTGTGACCCACTGTTTAATACTTCTATTTGGAATGTTTTTCCTCATATTGCCTCCTAACTACTTACCCTACTCTCTGAAAATTTGGCATAAATGTCACCTTTTTAGTGAGGCCCACCATCATTCCTCTTGTTCTTTCTAAACTTACTCAACAGTTTTATTTCTATTATCCACAGCATCTGTCACCATCTAACACAGTATAATTTATTTTTGTTATTTTTGTTGCTGTTTAGATCTTCTTTCCTGACTATAAAGTAAGTTCCATGACTGCTAGTAATTGTTTATTTAAATTTCTGGAATGGTACTTTACATACAGTAGATGCTCAATAAATATTTATTGATTGAATAGATGGAATCTCAAGAAAACATATCCAAAGTGCTTTTCCTCAGCTCTCACTCGACAATAATCATAGCAGGATTCTGTGATCAAATGTGTGATGGTTTTCTTTCCCCCACATGCCAAGCAAGAAATCAACTCTGTAGCACATATTAGCTGGGCATCCTCCAATTCAATTCTGACACTATCTACCTAGAGATAGCATCAAATCCCACAGGTTGAGGGCTCAGTCCCACATGACTGTCCCCTCTTCAGACACAGTAGCGTGTCTGGGCCTCTGGAACTTCTGACCAATGGCTTCACATTGGGGTAACCCAGACTTCATATTTATGTTCAATTAATTTGCTAGAGTGACTCACAAAACTCAGGGAAATATATTTACTGGTTAATTATAAAGGATATTTAAAGAATACAAAAATAAAAAGCCAGATAAAGAGATACATGCAGCAAGGTCTGGAAGGATCTTGAGTGCAGGAGTTTTCCTTTCCATAGAGTTGGCGTGCACCACTCTCCTGGCACTTTGATGCACTTTTTGTTCACTTTCCTGTAAGTCTCCAGCAGTTCAACTATTCAGAAGTTCTCCGAATCCTGTCCTTTGGGGTTTCATGGAGACTTTATTATGTAGGCATGATTGACTAACACATTGACTTTGATGATCATCTTAACCTTCAGGCCCTCTCTCTTCCCCTGAGGTTAGGATGTGGTGCTGAAAATCCTGCTTTGTTCTTTTCAGTGACCAGCCCCCATCCTGAAGCTACCTAGGAGTCACCAGCTACCAGTCAACTCAGTAGCACACAAAAAGACATAACATTGGAGATTTAAGGATCTTAGGAATTTTGTTCCAGTAAATGAGGTTAAATAAAAAATATACATTTCACAATATCACATGGAAGAATTGCCACCACTTGAACCTTACTGGACTTTATTCTACTGAAATCATTTTTTATTTTATTTCCTTCTCTACCTATTAGATACTCTGCACAGAGGGATGATGAAGGAAGTGATATTTGTTACATTCAGGATAGAACCTTGCTGAATTGGTTGACTTTAAAAGAATAATTTTTATTTCAGTGTTTCCTTGCACTTTGTTTTTTTAATGGGGACTCACTATGTTGCCCAGACAGGATTTGAACTCCTGTGCTCAAGTGATCTTTCTGTCTCAGCCTCCTTAGTAGTTGTGAGTAATGGCAGGCACCACTGTGGCCAGCTTTCCTTCCACTTTCAATTCATCTGTTTCTTTCAGGCACATCTTTATAGAAAATATTTTCTTGACTATATTTAAATACTTTCTTTCTACCCTACATTCTACTTAAAAACCTGCAACCGCAACTTTGAAAATAAAGGTTTACAACCATCCTCACAAAAGATTAATCAAATGTGATTAGAAGTATTAAATAGCCTAATGCAAAATATATTTTAAAGAACCAGATCATTATTGCCATAAATATTGGGTATTTTGTGAGATAATGAATAAATACTCTGCTGAAAATAAGCTTGTAAGTTTTTGTAAGAGAAGCTGGAACATGTAAAAAGCCCATGGAGATTCTAGAAAATGGTAACCACCTTGCTTGCCATTCAAGGCTTCAAAAGAGTTAATTTGAAGTCAGTTCAAAGAGGAATAGGCATTAACTCAGAGAAAGTATTCCACTGATGGCTAGCAAAGCAGTCATATTCACCGCAACTTAACATTCTCATTTTTGTGATTGTAGAAATCACATGTAATGACTCTCACTCAAATTTAGCATAAAACACTAGTTTCAAACTACTACTTTCTATTCATCTCTGTCACTTTACTTTTCATTTTGAAAGCCAGGTAGATGTAAATTTAATTTGCCAGCTGGTGGGGAAATGTTTGTAAATCATCAGAAAATGTCTAATCATAACTCAATATACCTGTATCTCAAAAGTAATAAAACTAGTACATGATATAAATATTATATCCCAGAGGAGCTAAATTAAAGCAACTGTGTTTAAAAATATGAGATTCTTCACATACCCTTTCTTTTTACAAGTGATTTGAGGAATTTGTTCCCTTGGAAAAGTGAAAAGATTTTGGAACTTTTCAAAATTGTTTTATGATATATTTATAGTATGTCACTAATAAATTTCATTTGCATTAATTTAAGTAGTGATAGACTTTAAAACTAAAATCAGCATTAGAAAAGTAATAGTTCTACTCATGTTGGTCAACTTTGAGAAAGAATGACACACAAAATACAACGTGGCCTTGGTGGTAAAAGTTGGGGGAACAGATCATTGCTTTGTTAAAGGGAAGTACCCTATTTATCCTATATTATTAAACAGTGGATTGAGTTAATGCAAATAATTGCTTTGGCACTTAAATATCCGAGGTTGAGAAGCTAAACGTTACCTCAGACTTGGAACTTCAAGGACAGCTTTCAAATAAAGATCATGTGAGCGACCTTGGCTACTATTCCAATCTTTCAAAAGGACTGGTTGAAATCCTACTTCAGAAAGTACAATGAAACAGTTTATGAAAAAGTAAATGCTGAGTATTTTTAATTCTCTCCTCCTAGTTTAATCTAACAGTTAAAATACAAAGTCTGTTTCTGAAACCTGGTTATCCCCTGAAGTCAGATTAATATAGGTTCATATTCTTGTTCTTGAATTGTACTAGCTCTTTAGTCTTCAGCACATCACTTTGGCTCTGAGTTTGTTAAGCAGAGAATTGAGAAAGACAACAATATCTAACTTCTAGGCATATTTTGAGACTTAATGGGATAATATTTACAAATGCTTGGTATAGTCTGTGTTTCAGTAAATAAGTCAATACAGTACATATTAGCTATTATTTGATTATGATGACTATAACAGAGACCCCTGCTCCTTTCCTATTACCACCAAAGAGATAGCATTAAGACCCAGAATGTCACTAAAAACAAGAAAAGGACTGTTCAAACTCAAGTCTTTTGAAAAAGCGTTATTGAAAAACTTTAAGAAAAAATTAAACAACATGAGTGACTCCGTTTTCACATTAGGTTCACTCTAGGGAGAGCCACTGGTACAGCTCTTTAACCTTCCTTGGTTATGTTCCTCACGCTATTTTGCCAGATACTGTCAAAGTCCTTTTATAATATATTTCTTGATTTCAATGCATGGATATAATTATCACTGTTTTGAAGATGTCTATATCACACCATGGGTCCTCAAAATGTTTTAATTACTACACGTCCTTCAGATTGTCTGTGGTTGTTGAGATTGTTTTTCACTACAAATATCCAACTATATACACCTCGCTTTTTCTGGAAAAACTACTATAGCAGAGCAGATGTTTGACATTATCATATAGCATATTAACATCTGTCTTTTACCCTTTCCTCTTTTTAGAAATAGGTTTCTCTCTTTAATTTTCACCTGCAATGGATAAAGATGATTCTCTAAAAACTTTTCCAGAGGCAGTTTTTATTTTCTGTGCACTATATCTTATAGTACAGTCAGCTATCCATAAATTTATTTTCTTCCACAAGATTCTAATTTCCTGAGTGTGGGGACTGAATTAATCATCTTTGGTTTCCCTGCAAACAACTGGAAGTTGTCCAAAATGCTGAAATCTGGGTGAAATTGTATTTGTATACTAGTCATGATAGCCCTTGTGTCATCATTGGTTTGGAGACTTAGTGAAACAAATGCCAATGACTTCACTTGCTATAGAAATAATCTCATTTTAAACACTGTTACATCCATTCATTTCACCTCTATGAAGGTACTTGAACAGAAAATGCCACTAGCCATAAAGAGGATTGAATGGGTATTAGTCTGTCAGCACTTAGGTGTCCTGTTCTGTAGTTGACATGATGGAAGGAGTGACTTCACTGTGGGAGACTCTCGAGATTTGGGGCAGCAAAATGGGTATTGTGAGTAGTTTTTGTTTTCTTTCTTAAACCCGTAACTCCAGCATACTTGTGTATATTCACTTTCTTACGCCATCTCAGCACATATACGTCCTTTAAGTAAAAGTTCAGTTTTAGCTCAGTTGTTGAAAGTGTCATCTAGGCCAGACTCAACTAGATTATCATGTTCCCCCGATTATCATGAATGATTCTGGGATGGACAAATGGCCTAAGCAGATGAAACAAAAAGTCATGCAGTGTTTTCTTTTAGTGTTAAGACAGGGTCAGTGACATTTCCAGCTGGTGTTGAATCTAAGAGAATGTGAAGCCTAAGTTTGCTGTGAACATCTTCCTTCCTCCAGGGAAAAGATGGCTCGAGACTAAAACCAACTGAAGGAACGTGAACACAAAAAGTATGGAGAGGAAATAGAAGAACACATAATTTGCCCCACTGACATTTTTGAAGCCCTTGAATCAAGCAATGACTAAAGTTAGAACTTGCAAAATTAAATAATTTAAACTTAAAACTGTTAGGACATTAAATTACTTGAATCTTGAGAGAAATGTGACTATATGGCCTGAGTAATGTAGCACACAGCTGTGGCTTCTGCGTCTCTAATTATAGATGAATTCCCTTCCTTATTCTTGTACTGCAGTGATTAGGAAAGACTGAAAAGGTGCCAGAGATAAGACTTCCCTCGAGTCCATTACCCCTCCTTATGGACTGTTGAAGCAATCTTTCTTAAAATGTAGCAAACTATAACCAATCAAATTGCTGTAACGTATGTATCATCTTCATATGGAGAATGGTACAATCCTGTTAAACTTTTCTATCTCTTCCTGTATAAGTGAAACCTTAAGTTCACCACTTTGGAGCACTGACTCTATTCATTTGGAGTCTGTCTTACCTGGGTGGCCGTCCTCAAGATTTGTATTCAAATGATTTCTATAGTTCTATAGAAGTTCTATAGTTAACCACACTTTTTGCATTTCATTATTTAAGGTTAACAAACTATGCTGAACTAACAGACATGATAGTTAATAAACAGCCATTTTTCTTAAGGTACATCAGGTTAGGTTTCTAGTCACTTGCAATCAGTTAGTCCTTACTATTATAATACAGTGATGTGTTTAAATGTAACCTTTAAGCAATAGTCTCGAGGTTTGGGGGTCATGATTCCTTATAATAGGCTTATGATTGTAAACGCAATAGAGTCAAACTAAAGGGATCAGACCTACATGTGTATGATGCAGAGCACACCTCCTTCTTTCCCACCCGTAGTCTCAACTGGTTGTTAGGCAGTATGCCTGTAATTAGTTATTTCTAGATCCTAGTGTCCTCTGGATTTGAAGGCCTTCTTGTGACCAAAAAGTCAAATAACTTTACAATATATACATTTCAGTATCTAAGTCAGACATCTATGAAAACAACATAGTGCACTATGATGGAAGCAAAAATAAAGTTGAAATCAAATGGATTTAGATGTAAATTTCGGTTGCAAACAATGGATGGATGTATGACCACAAATGTTTTAGGTTATCTGTTTAAGTTTAGTTTCCTCATGTGCATATGAGGGTAAAGCTGGGCATGGTGGATCCTGCCTATAATCCCAGAACTTTGGGAGGCCCAGGTGGGAGGATCACTTGAGGCCTGAGTTTGAGACCAGTCTGGGCAACAGGGTAGAACTGCATCTCTACAAATAATTTAAATATATAAAAATTAGCCAGGTGTAGTGGTGCACACCTGTAGTCCCAGCTACTCAGAGGGCTGAGGTGAAAGGATTGCTTGAGCCCAGGAGTTTGAGGCTGCAATGAGCTATGATTGCATCACTGCGCTCCAGCCTGGGCAACAGAGAAGGACCTTGTCCCTAAAAAACAGCAAAAAAAAAAAAAAAAAAAAACCAACCAAACAAACAAACAAAAAAAAGTTTAAATAAAAATAAATAAAAATTTTAAATTTTTAAAAATAAATAAAATAAAATTTTAATGAGGGTAAAATATCAGTAGTATAAGGCTGTTTTATTGACTGTATAGCACCATGTTTGTTAAACAGTAGTACTGTGCTTAAGATATTTTAGGTAAATTTAGACCCTTTTTTTCTAATGTTTGGGGTTAATTTTGTCCCTTAGCTAATCATATCATCCTCTGGCTAATACAAAGAAAAAGCAGTGTCTATGCAGAGAAAGGTGAGATTGAAAAATATATATATATATATGTATATATATATGTATAATATAGCTATATCTGCAAAATCTAAAATAATCATTGGCAAAGTGCCATTTTAGTAAAGTAGCAAAATAAAAATATGCCATCATGAAATTCATAGCTTTCACATGTAAAGCAATACCTATGCAAAATACTTACATAAAAATTTAATAAGAAATGTACAAAATGACTATGTTTGGACTGAAAGTTTCAAAATAAAAAAAATTATACCCAAATTGACTTATACATTTAGAGTAATCTTAATATAAGCTATATTTTTGTCTACTGGAGGGAGATGTTGATTATATATCATTTTGAAGAGTATACACACAGAATATCTGATATTGGTTGGAGATACTCTTCTTGGTTATTGTCAAAGCAAAATTTTACCAAAGTTAAACAAGCATGGAAGCATTTACTTAAGGAGGCTGCAATAAGGTAGTGAGAGCAGAACTCAGTCAGAGCACAACTTTGATGAAAGAAAGGATTGTAGAATTTCTAAGAACTGGAGTTAGGGGAATATAGGCCAACTGTGTTTGCTAATTGGCCTTCACCCAAAGGATGATTGGACTTTCTCCTATCTTCATCACAGGAGGTGGTTTTACAACCTGGTGTAGGGCATCCATGGAAGTGAGGCTTCTGCCCTCACAGAGAGACTGGAGGATATGAGCACTGTCTTCCTTGATGATTACATTTTAAAGGAATGACTCCCAGACACTTGGGAAAGACATTCCTGACTTGCAAACTGGTAAGAATCTTCTAAAAAGATTTCCATTTCAAAGGGGCAGAGATAGAATTTTAATTATAAGTTTTCTGAAGCAAATGCTGTAAGAAAATTGAAGTCAGGGGTCTAGAGTCGTGGAAAAGACTATCTAAAGTTCCACCAAGCTGAGTCCAGCATTAAGGCCTTCTTTGTCAATATTAAATAATAATTATTATTATTCCTTTTTATAATGAATAATTTTATATGTTTGTTTTACGTCTATTTTAAGTACATTTATCATTTAAACAGTTGGTGATTTCTATATGAATAGACAGATATTTCTCTGGCTAGATTCATAAGTAAACCGTCTGAGGCAAAAGTTTATAGTTAAGGATTTCTTTCTAACTATAATAGTTAAGTATAGTTAAGCTATACTTATAATTATAGCTTAACTATAAGCTAAGTATAGTTAGCTATACTCTTTAGTGGAAGGATTATAGCTAACTATACTTAGCTTATATTAAGGATTATAACTAAATACACTAAGCTTATAGTTAAGAATGTAGACTTAAGAGGGAAGTGAAGGAAAGGGAAAGTGAAGCAGGAAATAAAGGAGAGGTGGTTTGAGGGAGTATGTTACTCAGATACCACAGCTTTGACTTGATTGCTCAGTCTCATGGTATTTCTTTTGTTAAAAGAAAACTTCAGACAAATTAAATTTGATGCAGTTTAATTGAGCCAAAAGAAACAATTAATGAATTGGGCAGTCTCTAGAATCACAGCAGATTCAGAGATACTCCAGGTGTGCTTCACGGTCAGAACAAATTTATAGACAAAAAAAGTAAAGTGACATACAACATCGGAAGTGAGGTACAGAAACAGCTGGATTGGTTACAGGTTGGCGTTTGCCTTATTTGAACACAGTTGGAACCCTCTGCAGTCTATGAGTGGTTAAACTATGGCCACTGGGATTGACCAACATTCAGCTATTGTTACAGGTACATACTCTTAAGTTAGGTTTTCAATCTTGTCTGCTTATTAAGCTACGTTATGGTTCATCCACAGGAGTCAAATATAGAAATATGGAGTCCTTCTCATGTTATATTTAGTTTGCTTTAACACTTTAGAGAAACCAAATGAAATACTGCTTTTGACTGGGTGCGGTGGGTCATACATGTAGTCCCAATATTTTGGAAGGCCTAAGCAGGTGGATTGTTTGAGGCCAGGAGTTTGAGAGCAGTGTGGGCAATACAAAGAGACCCTTATCTCTACAAAATATTTTTTTAAATAAGATAATTAGTCAGATGTGGTGGGGCATGCCTGTAGTCCCAGCTACCTGAGAGTCTGAGATGGGAGCATTGCTTGAGTTCAGAAGTTTGAGGCTGCAGTAAGCCATGATTGTGCGCTGGACTCCAGCCTATATGACAGAGTGAGACCCTGTCATTTCAGGAAAACACACACACACACACACACACACACACACACACACAAACAAAAACAAAATAAAAAAATACTTCTTTTGAGAATATTCTATCTGGGAGAAGATAAAGGAAATAATTTGTGGACGGTTCCTCTTATTTTCAATTTTCCACTGGCAAAATTCCCCTGACTTTCCCTGTTGCATCATCTGACCTCTTCTGGCCATGGGAGAAGTATCACAGAAAGCCAAAGTGACTATATGTCCAATGAGGCAAGAGTGCAAGAGTAGCAATCTCTCTTGGCCAGTTAGTGCCATAAGAGTCTCCTCAATTTGTAGTAGTAGAAATTAGCCAAGTTATGTCTATAGGCAAACTACCTTCATAAATGGAGAAACAACACATGCTATTGCTGGGACAGCTTAGGTGGCATCTGAAATAAGCGAAGAAAATGTGTTGTAATAAGTGGTATAGGAACAACTGGATAGCTATACGGGAAGGTATAAGATTGGATTCATTCTTTACAATGTAAAACAGAATATGTTTTAAACAGGTTAAAATTCTAAATGGAAAAATTAAAGTTATACAAGTCATAGAATAAACCATGGGTAGATCCTCTATAACCAGGGAAAGGGGAAAATTGTTTACTATGACTTAACTCTCCCCCACCAAAAAAAGATAAAAGATTTATGAATTTGGCTACATGAAAAAATGTTTGACATGACAAAAATAAGCAAAACCAAAATAAAAGTAACAAACTGATATTTATCTCAAAAATACATTGCCAAAAATAAAAAAAAGCTGATTTGGCATAAAGCTATTCACTACATTATACTAATAATAGGCAAAGACAGAATGTCCCTTAAATATCTTTCAATAAGTACTGGTTGAAAACCAGGTTGCATTTGGTTGCATCCAAATGAAGCACTGAGCAACTATAAAAAGAAATAATATCTAGGTATTATTTTGTATATATTCTTAAGAAAAGAAAGACACAGAAAAGCAAATATGAATGCTAGTATTTATGTAGGAATATAGGAAGTATATGTATTTTTCTATTTGTATTTTTAAAAATATATTAATAACATAAATCTAATAGTAATTGCTACCTTAGCAAAAAGAAAGAATAGTGTCAATAGGGTAGAGCTAAAGGCTAGATTACACTAAACCATGCAAATATTTTACAAAATTAAAGCCTAAATTTAACATTTAAAAAGGCAGTTATTGAAATTAAGAAAATAAATTAACAATTTAAGCATAACTCTTTATCAACTTGGTGGTATGGTCATACCGAGAATAACTATAAAATAACTGTGAAACAGCCTTTTGCTTGTCCATATATAGTAGTATGTATCTTTATGCAAATAATGATAACACTGAAATCTAAATCTATATTACTGCATTTATAAATCTTATTTTTAATATTGATGTTCAATATCTATTTATGTAACTCTTATATGTGTGTATGTACATATATATAAAGATTTTAGCATAAGATAAACATATGTAAATAATGAGGCCAGGCACGGTGACTCATTCCTGTAATCCCAAATCTTTGGGAGGTAAAAATACGAGGATTGCTTGAAGCCAGGAGTTTGAGAACAGCTAGAACAACACAACAAGACTCCATTTCTATAAATAAATACATCAATAAATTAGTCAGGCATGTTGGTGCACACCCATAGTTCTAGCTAGTTGGGAAGCTGAGATAAGGGCATTGCTTGAGCCCAGGAGTCTGAGCTTGCAGTAAGCTATGAATGTACCACCACATTCCAGCCTAGATGACAAAGAAAGAGTTTGACTCAAAAAAAAAAAAAGTATATCGATAATGAACCAAAAATAACAATTAAAAACTTGACAACCTTAAATCATGAACTTAAAATATCAGTATAAAAATAAAATTAATTTTTCCAAAAAATGTGCATAGTTTCTATCTCTTTAGATGAATATGATGGCAGTAACAACCTAGTAACATTTAGCAGCCCTAGCATCTTTAAATACCTGGTCTTCAAATATTAATTCCCACTAAAAAATGCTAGTACTCCTTAGAGAATGAGCTGATTTTTGTTGTTGTTATTTTGAGCAAGACATTTCCAAGATGAGCCTGGAATATTTTATTTGGCTTGAAGGCCAGAAGACTTAAGAAATAATGATGTCATATCTATAGGAATAGGAAACAATTTGAAAAGACTCTCACTGGGGAAAAATGAGACAATCTAAATATCAAAAATGATAACTGCAGTGGATGTAACATCAAAGAAACAAAAATCTCTAGGTTTAAGATAATGCTCCATAAATATATTTAAAAATATAACATCACTGATGATTTTTAAAGTTAATTAGATCACCAACTCATCATTCCAAAAGTTTAAACATAAAGAAGTAAATATCGATATATCTTTCCTACACAGATTATATTTCAGAGAAATTATATTATTAATGAAGAAAATTTATTATTTTTTTCATAGAAGAATCATAGCTAGTAAAAGTAAAAGAGATACAAAAATTAGAAAAGCAAGCACTTTACAATCCCCTCAGGATGCTAAAACCTCTAGGTAAAGTGTTGATAGCTTTATAATGGATTGAATCAGATGAACAACACTTCACTCAATCTTAACATCATTTAATTTGAAATGACCAGAGTTTATGTGCCTCATGATGTGATGCAATAATGTGTATGCAGAAAAATCTATGAAGTGTGCTTGTTATAAAAAAAGGAAAGAAGGAAGGAAGGGAGGGAGGAAGGGAGGGAGAGAGGAAGCAGGAGGGGGAGGAAATGCAAATCTAAAAAACCCTCTACATTTAAATACCAGTTTATAGAAATGTATGGAATAAAGCAATATGATAAGAGTCCACAAAATGATATGCTCATCTAAATGCAAACTGTAAGAAATATACCTGGAGTGGAGAAAACTGTTACGTAAAAAAAATTATTAATGGAACTATCAGCCAAATGAGTAGACTTTGGGTAGTGATTTGATCTAACAAATAGGAAAAGAATGGTTTTGTGGTAATCGGTGAAAATTGAACACATAGAGCCTTGGATACTAAGAAATTATTATTCATTTTGTTCTATGGTTATGTTTTTTAAAGTCTTAATTTATTACAGTGACATACTGAAATATTTTTAAAAATAATAAAACATAAACATTTAGCAGAAATAATAGGTGAGATATACAAGAATGGAAAATGCTGGTATTTGTTGAAGTTGGGTAAAATTACATGGAGGTCATTTTTTTTATTTTTGTTTATCTAAGAAAAAATTGTAATAAAAATTTAAACTAAAAATAAGTAAATAAAAATTAAATGCCTACAAAGTAGACAATTGAAAAGACCAAATATCCTTAGTAATACCTAAGGAATTTACTAGGAAATGTCAATTGGCAGGGAGCAAGACAGAGAATAGGGCTGGTTATTTGCCTAATGATTTTCATGCTTCATCTTCCATAATTTTTGTAAGAAATTCTTTCTTTTTCGGATTTAACTCTCATCCTAATGAGGCAAGAGGACCCTTTAAGACAATTTTCTTAACGGCCACAGCCCTGTTAGCTCAGTACCAGTGTTTTTAAAGTCACAGTAGTATAAGAAATAGTAGAGTGGGTTTCTTTTTCTTTTTCTTTTTCTTTTTTTTGTGGAGACAGAGTCTCACTGGGTCACCAGGCAGTGGCACGATCTCAGCTCACTGCAACCTCCGCCTCCCTGATTCAAGCAATTCTCCTGCCTCAGCTTCCAGAGTAGCTGGGACTACAGGCATGTGCTACCACACCCAGCTAATTTTTGTATTTTTAGTAGAGACAGGGTTTCACCACGTTGGCCAGGATGGTCTCGATCTCTTGACCTTGTGATCCACTCGCCTTGACCTCCCGAAGTGCTGGGATTACAGTAGGCATGAGCCACCGCGCCAGGGCGAGTAGGTTTCTTTTATTCAATTTTAAATTGAAACTGGGACAAAATATTACCTTAATTTGATTTCCTGATAAAATGTTTTAATCTTTAAAATATTGAAATCATAGGAATAGATATAAAAGTAATAATTTCCCTCCTTATAACAGGTAATGAAAGTTGAAAAACCTCAAGGGACAATGTTATTTGACCCATAATTCTAGGAAATTTACTTATAACCTAGACTTTTGTTAATGCCAAAAAAAGGTAAAAACTTGTCTAATGCAGTATGCAAAACTACTTTTAAATTCAAACAATAATAGACAAATTTTCCATTGCTTTTGCAAATTAAAGAGGCATTCTTTCAAAATCAAACAATATTATAATGTTTATTTATCTTCCATAAAATAGTTGCCATTTTCTGGCTTATTCTTTCTGGAAATATAAATCTGTGACCCTAAAAATTAACCATAGAACTATTTAAACTTTTACATTTATATTTCATATTTGTTTTATTACCTAGTACTTTAATTTTCTTAATATCACAAATATTAGAACAATACCATACTTCAAATCTTAACAAAGGAAATCACTAAATATAACACATTCAGTACACTCCATGAGATACAAAATTCATATTCAATTAGAAAATTACTACTGTCTGAGTGAGATCATCTTTTGTATAGATTAACCTTTTTCCAATAAAATACAGTAAGAATATACATTTTAATGAATATAAATGTTCCTGTATTATCAGTGAACTCTGTACCTGAATATCCATTTGTCTGCTTTCTCCTCTTGGATATGCTCATGTCCAAACCAGAATTCTGTTTTCCTACAAACCTGAATTTCTTCCTGTAATCTTTATCTTTATGAATGTACTATAGTGCTCCTATATGCCTAAATAAGAAAATAAGTGGCCATTTTGAGTTATTTCCCTCTACTATTTTCCATTCAAAATCAATGTCTCAGTCTGCTTAATTCAATTTCTTGGTGTTTTTGTATTTTACTTCACTTTTAAAATTTAATTATGGCCCTCAGCATTGTATGTCTACATCCTGCAACAAATATATTAGTTTCTTACTGCCAAGTCATCCATCCATTCATGCATGCATGCCTATATACATTTAATAAATATTTATTAAAAATCAACTATGTGTCAAGCATTACTCTATCTGATGGGATATAGCAGCAAAACAAAACAACAACAACAAAAAAGAACAAAATTGCCTTCCATCATAGAAATTTCTTCCTGGTGGAAATGTGCTGTGAGTGTGTCCCATGATTGTGCTAACAGGATAATATAATCTGTAATCTAATTGTAGACCTAACAAAATCATTCCTCTTCATTGCATTTTGCAGCGGCTCCCCATTCCTTAAGGGAGAAAAAAAAAGATGCTGATGAAGCAAAGCTTTTAACGTGGCAAACCCTTTATAACTTTATAATAATTCTTATGTTGTTTTTTTTTTTTTTTTTTTTTTTTTTTTTTTTTTTTTTTTTTTTTTTGCCTTATATTGGACACTTTAACCCTGATACGGTTTGGCTGTGCCCCCACCAAATCTGATCTTGAATTGTATCTCCCAGAATTCCCACGTGTTGTGGGAGGGACCCAGGGGGAGGTAATTGAATCATGAGGACCTGGTCTTTCCCATGCTATTCTCATGACAGTGAATAAGTCACATGAGATCTGATGGGTTTAGCAGGGATTTTTGCTTTTGCTTCTTGCTCATTTATCTCTTGCTGCTGCCATGTAAGAAGTACCTTTCGCTTCCTGCCATGATTCTGAGGCCTCCCCAGCCATGTGGAACTATAAGTCCAGTTAAAGCTTTTTTTCTTCCCAGTCTCAGGTATGCCTTCATCAGCAGCATGAAAATGGACTGATACAGTAAATTGGTACCAGTAGAGTGGGGCATTGCTGAAGACACCTGAAAATGTGGAGGCAGCTTTGGAATTGGGTAACAATCAGAGAAGACAGGAAAATGTGGAAAAGTTTGGAACCTCCTAGAGACTTGTTAAATGGCTTTGCCCAAAATGTTGATAGTGATATGAACAATAAAATCTAGGCTGAGGTGGTCTCAGATGGCAATGAGGAACTTGTTAGGAATGGGAGAAGAGGTGATTCTTGTTATGTTTTAGCAAAGACACTGGTAGCCTTTTACCCCTGTCCTAGAGATTTACGGAACTTCGAACTTGAGAGAGATGATTTAGGGTATCTGGGGGAAGAAATTTCTAAGCAGCAAAGCATTCAAGGGGTGACTGGGGTACTGTTAAAAGCATTCGATTTTAAAAGTATAACAGAGCATAAAAGTTTAGAAAATTTGCAGCCTGACTATGCAGCAGAAAAGATAAATCTATTTTCAGGGGAAAATGTCTCCAGGCCATGTCAGAGATTTTCATGGCAGCCCCTCCCATCACAAGCTCAGAGTCTCAGGAGAAAAAAGTGGTCTTGTGGGTCAGACCTAGGGTCTCTGTGCTATGTGCAGCCTAGGGACTTGGTACCCTGTGTCCCAGCTGCTCCAGTCATAGCTGAAAGGGACCATCATAGAGCTCGGGCTGTGGCTTCAGAGGGTGGAAGCCCCAAGTCTTGGCAACTTCCATGTGGTATTGAGACTACAGGTGCACAGAAGTAAAAAACTGAGGTTTGGAAACCTCCACCTAGATTTCAGAAGATGTATGGAAATGCCTGGATGACCAGGCAAAAGTTTGTTGCAGTGGCGGGGCCCTCATGGAGCAACTCTGCTAGGGCAGTGTGGAAGAGAAACGTGGGGTCAGAGCTCCCACACAGAGTCCCTACTGGGGTGCTGCTTAGTGGAGCTATGAGAAGAAGGCTACTGCCCTCCAGCCCCCAGAATGGTAGATCCACTGACAGCTTGAACCCTGTGCCTGAAAAAGCCACAGACACTCAACACCAGCTCCTGAAAGCAGCTGGGTGGGAGGTTTTACCCTGTCAAGCCACAGGGGTGGAGGTGTCCAAGACCATGGGAACCCACTTGTTGCATCAGCATGACTGGATGTGAGATCTGGAGTCAAAGGAGATCATTTTGGAGCTTTAAAGCTTGACTTCTCCTCTGGATTTTGGACTTGCATGGGCCTTGTAACTCAGAACAGCTGTATTTCTGTATTTACCTGATACCTATACCCTCATTATATCTAGGAAGGAACTAGCTTACTTATGATTTCACAAGCTATAGGCGGAATGGACTTGCCTTTTCTCAGATGAGACTTTAGACTGTGGACTTCTGGGTTAATGCTGAAATGAGTTAAGTCTTTGGGGGACTGTTGGGGAGGCATGGTTGGTTTTGAAATATGAGGACATGAGATTTGGAGGGGCCAGGGGCAGAATGATATGGTTTGGCTGTGTCCCCACCAAATCTCAACTTGAATTGTATCTCCCAGAATTCCCACATGTTGTAGGAGGGACCCAGGGGGAAGTAATTGAATCATGGAGGCCAGTCTTTCCCATGTAATTCTCCTAATAGTGAATAAGTTGCATGAGATCTGATGGGTTTAGCAGGGGTTTCTGCTTTTGCTTCCTTCTTATTTTTCTCTTGCCACCACCATGTAAGAAGTGCCTTTTGCCTCCTGCTATGATTCTGAGGCCTCCTCAGTCATGTGGAACTGAGTCCAGTTAGACCTCTTTTTCTTTCCAGTCTTGGGTATGTCCAGCAATGTGAAAATAGACTAATACAAACCCTTTGAGACCACTTGCGTGTTTTAGTAGTATATACATTTTTTTCTCTAGTTACTATGCCTGCGTTCAGAAGAAAACACACTCCAAGTTTTTTTCTCTAGTCTTTCATTGAGCAGCAACAGTCCATACAGAATAATTCTGTGACGGTGGGGTAGTGTGGGGTGGTGGGGGACTTGTTTCTTACCACTACCAAACTAGCAATCAATTGTGTGACAGACACCAACTGGATGTCCTCCCATTAAATTCTGACACTGTCTACCTGGAGGTAGAGTCAGATCCCACAGGTTGATGTCTTGGTCCCCAATATGGTCCCCAGTTCAGATGCTGGTCATAAGTCCAAGCCCCCTGAACTTCTGACCAACCAGCTTTAAGATGAGTTCCCATGACCACCACTTTGTGTTCAATTAATTCTCAAGAGCTGCTCATGGAACTTAGAGAAACATTCTCTCAGATGAGCAGCACAAGGTCAGAGATAGCCAGGTCCATGCATGTTTGTGTCTTTCCACAGTGTCAGACTTTTATTGATGTGATCTCAATCACAAAAGCCACAAGCTGCATAGACTTTCCAAGGAGGAAATTCTCCTTAGTATTTTCCATTCACTCAATAATCAAAGCCATGAGCACACAGGCTCAAGCCACTCCACAAGTCAGTCAATATTGCAAACCATACATAGTAGTATAATTACTCAACATATAAATGTTATAGATTAAATATTTCATAAAGTAACATGTAATAATAAGAAAAAAAATAGAAAAAAAAAAAAGGCTTAACAAGCCAGTCCAGAATGAGTGAAGAAGGGAAAAGGATCTCCTGGTTTGGGATGGGTCTAGGCTGGGCAGTCCATAGGTCTTGCAAAGAAGAGTCTTTGATGTGGGTATAACATTTGGCAGTAGATGTTAAGTGCTTATCACAATTGATAGCAAGATGATACCAGTTAAGATGACTGATTTCCTGAAGCCGTTCTCTTTTTATGGCCACAGAGTCCTCTGGTGGGAACCGATAGTAAAAGAATGTGCTTGTTTATGTCCTTATCTGGTTGGATTCATTCTTTATTTATTAAGCAAATCATCTTGTCCCTGTTGGCTAAGTAATCTATAAAATATAAAATGAGTGTTTTCTAGATGGTGTCACTTATGTCAAGGGTGCTTTATACACTTATATTTCCCAATTTATTATAAATGATATTACAAAGGATATAGATACAAAGATGTGTTGGGTAACGTATGGGGGAAGAAGAGCTGTCATACCCTCCCTGGGTGCCATCCTCCAGGAACTACTACGTGTTAAGCTACCTGGAAACTCTTTGAACCCTGTCCTTTTGTGTTTTTTTGGAGGCTTCATAATATAGGCATAATTGATTAATGTCATTGGCCATTGGTAACCAACTTAACCTTCAGTCCCTCTCCCCATACCAGAGGAATGTGAGGGGGTGGGACTGAATATCCTAATTCTCTAATCATGACTTGATCTTTTTGCGATCAGCCTCCATCCTGAGGCTAGCTACAGGCTGCCAGCCCATTGATCAACCCATTAGCATAGAAAAAGACCTCTCTGATGATTCTAAAGGTTTTAGGAATTGTATGCCAGGAAACAAGGTCATAGACCAAATATATATTTCACAATATTACACCCATGCTTTATTTTTCTACAGAAGACCTATTATCATTTGTAGTAGGCAGAATAATAGCCTCCAAAGATGTTCATGCTTCAATCCCTGGAAAGGCAAAAGGGATGTCGCAGATGTGATTGAGGGTAAGGACATTAAGATAGGGAGATTATCTCAGATTGGCCAGGTCCCAAATCTTTAGAGGACTGGAGAGTAAAAGAGAAAGGTGTAAAGAAGGCCTTGGCTCACCATTCCTGGCAGTGGTGGGTTGAATTACAGCCCCACAAACATGTCCTCTTGATCCCTAGAAACTGTGATTTTATTTTTTAAATGGTGAAAAGGATTTTGCAGGTGTGATTAAACTAAGCATCTTGAGATGAGGCGATTATACTGAATTATCTGGATAAGCCCAGTGTAATTCCAAGGTTCTAATAAGATGGAGGGAGGCAAGAGGATCAAAGTGACAAAAGATATGACAGTGAGACCAGAGGTTGTAGTAATGAACTTAGAAAAGACAGACAGTGCTATAAGCCAAGGACTGCAGGCAGCCTTTAGACATTGTCAAAGGCAAGTGTTTTGAATACAATTTTCAATTTAGCTGTTAACTACTATCTCCAGCAGCTGACAGGAACAGACACAAGTATACCAGGAGGAAATCCACCTACCTGGGTCTCTTCAGGCAGGCCTTACTATCAGGAGTCAGACTGCAGATCAAGGCTTTAATGACAATGACTACATGAAAGTTTAAGAATGTTTAGTACTTACTGACCCTGGGGGACACACAGCATATCAGAAGGACACACACGCATGCACCACACACGCAGAGGTCAAGGAGTCCAGGCAGAGAGAAAAGGGACCTTATAGGCTAATGCCTTTATTGGGTCCAGAAGATTGTCCAGACAGATTTCCTATGGGGTGCTTTAATTGGTGAGGATAAAAAGCCTGCACAAGTTCCAGAAGGTCACTCTGTGATTGAGAGGTGGTCACTTTAAGCTAGGGGGCAATCATCTGAATGGTCTCTTTAAAGGAAGTTGAAGGAAAGCAGGGAGCCTACCTCGCTAGGTCTGAGAGATACCTCTAAGTTTTTCTCTCTGGCCATCAGTGGAGCCATTTGGGTGAAGTATAGTGTTGGACACTGTGTCAAGGGTGACTAAGCCCTGCTTCTGCTTTGATAATGTTAAATTTATATTTTAAAATGAATACCCAGGTAACATAAAAGTATAAGCACTTTTTACAGCAAGGAAATAGATTCTCCTTTCTAGCCTCTAGATGGAATGCAGTCCTGCCAGCACCTTGATTTTAGAGAATAAATTTGCATTGTTTTAAGTCATCAGTTTTTTTTTTTACAGAAATTTATTACAGCAGCAATAAGAAATTACTACACTGGCTTTGAAGATGGAAGAAGGGGCTGTGAGACAAGGAATGTAACAAGCCTCTAGAAGGTGGGAACAACTCTCACTGACAGCCAGTAGGAAAATGAAGATTTCAGTCCTCTAAATATAAGGGACTGAATTCTGCTAACAATCCAGATAAGTAAGAAATGTATTTTTCCTCAGAGCTTCAAGAAATGAACACAGCCAGAAGACTCCTTCATTTAACCCACTGAGACCCCGTCTGAACTTCTGACCTTCAAAACTGTAAGATAATAATTTTGTGTTGTTTTAAGCCAATAATACGTTATTAATCTGACACCAGATCCAAACACACACACGTGCATGCACACGTGCACATGTACACGCGCGCACACACACACACGACAATGTCTTGACAATGTGAATTCCTACTCACTCATCAGGACTCAACCCAGATATACCATCCTTCAAGATTTCCCATTAGTCTCTCACCCTGCAATCTAGATTGTGTCCTACTTATATTTCTCAACAACATCTGTAGATAGATCTAATTTAGCACTTAATTTACAAAATTCAAAATCTGTCTTTGTCTGCCTTTCTCAGTACACTTTAAATCCTCTGGGAATAGAGGCTATATGTTATCTTTATCGCTGCTTCCAAAATTTCTAACAGAAGTCACCAGTGTATATTGTGTTAAAAAAGGACATATAGAATAATAAAAGAGACTTATCAGCTTGCTTCTTCCAACAGTTTCCAGAATCATTCCATAGTAAGCTATTCTTAATTATTTGAATCTTTGAGCTAAATGTAAATTTGAAAAATGCTTAGTCCCACTGTAAACAGCTAATTTTATTATTTTACTAGCTTGGTCAACCACAACAATTGCTCTCAGTTTCCATTATATTAATTTAAATGTAGGCCAGGTGCAGTGGCTCATGCCTGTAATTTCCGCAATTTAGGAGGCAGAGGCAGGTGAATTGCTTGAGCTCAGGAGTTCAAGACCAGCCTGGGCAACATGGCAAAAACTAGGTCTCCACAAATAATACAAAAAGTAGCCAGTGATGTGGCACACTCCTGTGGTCCCAGCTACTTGGAAGGCTGAGGGGGGAGGATCGCCTGAGCCCAGGGAGGTCCAGGATGCAGTGAGCGGTAAGTGCACTCCAGCCTAGGTGACACAGTGAGACCCTGTCTCAACTAACAAATGAAACAAAACAAAAATCTGGTTAACAAAAGTCTGGTTATCTGAATTTCACTTTGTTTTGATTTAGGTTAAACATGAAAACATGCTGACTCTTTTAGCTGAATAACTTTGTAAAAATCGTTTTCAAAAAATAATTTTTAAAAATATAAAGATCCCACAAGGAGCTGACTCACCAGAGAATGTAGTTTCCATATCCATGATTTCATCACCCTTACCCTGACCAACTAACCACTCTAATTCTCCAGGCCCTTGCCCTCCATGATCCCCTTATAAATTCTAATCAAGAACTCCTCAGGGAGGTGAATTGGAGGGCCTCCTCCCATCTCCTCATTAGTGCCTTATGATCAGTAATATCTTTCTCTGCTGCAAACCCTGCTGTCTTAGTATATTATATCTTACTGCACAGTGGGCATAGGAACCCACTGGTTCTATAAGATAATTGTTAAAATTAAAAATTTTAAGATAATGATTGAGAACACTTGTTTTTATTAGATTGGAAAACCTTTAAAATAGTTCTAGTCAAAATTGCTTTTAAGAATTATAATTGTAATATCTGTATATGGTAATGAAAAAATTTAATTATGAATATTATTATCTCAACATTAAAAATAACAGAACCATTATTTGTGGCTCATAATCATATATTTAAATCAATACCTTAGTTGTATATATCCTAATATTTGGTTACTCTACTTTTCTGAAAAATTTTATTTTTTAACATGGCCTTATTTCTAATTTTTGGAAAATATTCACCTATAATATTTAGCTGTATTAGTCCATTTTCACACTGCTATAAAGAACTACCTAAGTCTGGACAATTTATAGAGAAAATAGTTTAATTGACTCACAGTTCTGGATGGCTGGGGAAACCTCAGGAAACTTACAATCACGGTGGAGGGCAAGGGAGAAGCAAGCATCTTCTTCACAAGGTGTCAGGAGAAAGTGAGCATGAAGGGAGACCTGCCACACACTTTTAAACCATCAAATCTCATGAAAACCACTCACTATCATGAGAACAGCATGAGTGAAACCACTCCAATGATCCAATCACCTCTCACTGGGTCACTTCCTCAATACATGAGGATTACAATGGGAGATGAGATTTGGGTGGGGACATGGAGCCAAACCATATTATTCTGCACCTGTCCTTCCCAAATTTCATGTCCTCTTCACATTTCAAATCCAATCATGCCTTCCCAACAGTCCCCTAAAGTCTTAACTCATTCTAGCATTAACTCAAAAGTCTAAGTCCAAAGTCCCATCTGAAACAACGCAAGTCCCTTCTGCCTATGAGCCTGTAAAATAAAAAATCAAGTTAGTTACCTTCAAGATACAATGGGGGTACAGGCACTGGGTAAACATGGGGTATAGGCAATGGGTAAATACTCCTTTTCCAAAAGGGAGAGATTGGCTAAAACTAAGGGGCCACAGGCCCCATGCAAGTCTGAAACCCAGTAGGGGATTCATTAAATCATAAAGCTCCAACATAATCTCCTTTGACTCCATATCTCACATCCAGGACACACTGATGCAAGCAGTGGGCTCCCATGGCCTTGGCCAGCTCCACCCCATGGGCTGCTGGGTATAGCCCCTGCAAAGCTTTCAGAGGACAGTGTTGTGTGCCTGTGGCTTTTCCAGGCTCATAGTGAAAGCTGCTGGTGGATCTACTGTTCTGGAGCCTGTAGAAGGGTGGCCCTCTCGTCACGGCTTCACTAGGCAGTGCCCCAGTCCCACTCTGTGTGGGACTCTGACCACCACATTTATCCTCTGAATTGCCCCAGTAGAGATTTTTTATCGGGCTCCACCCCTGCAGCAGACTTCTGCCTATATCCAGGTGTTTCCTTATATCCTCTGAAATCAAGGTGGAGGCTCCCAAGCCTCAACTCTTGACCTCTGTGCACCTGCAGGCCCAAAACCATGTGGAAACCATCAAGACTTGGGGCCTGCACCCTCTGAAGCAATGGCCCAAGCTATACCTTGGCCCCTTTTAGCCATGGCTGGAGTTGGAGCGGCTGGGATACAGCATGCTATGTCCTGAGGCTGCACAGAGCTTTGTGGCCTTGGTCCTGGCCTACAAAACCATTTTTCCCTTCTAGGTTTCCTGGGTCTGTGATGGGAGGGGCTTCCACAAAGATCTTTGAAATGACCTGGAGACACTTTTCCACTGGGGAATTCTTGGCTATTAACATTCAGCTCCTCTTCACTTATGCAAATTTCTGCAGCCAGCTTGAATTTCTCCCCGGAAAACAGTTATTTCTTTTCTATCACATGGTCAGGCTACAAATTTTCCAAACTTGTATTCTCTGCTTCCCTTTTAAATATAAGTTCCACTTTCAGACCATCTCTTTCCTCATGCATATGAGCCTACACTTTTAGAAACAGCCAGGTCACATTTTGAATGCTTTGCTGCTTAGAAATTTTTTCTGCTAGATACCCTAAGTCATCTCTCTCAAGTACAAAGTTTCACAGATTTCTAGGGCAGGGACAAAATGCCACCAGTCTCTGCTAAAGCATAGCAAGAGTGTGACCTTTACTCTAGTTCCCTATAAGTTTCTCATCTCCATCTGAGGCCACTTCAGCCTGAACTTCACTGTCCATATAACTATCAGCATTTTGGTCAAATTCATTCAACCGGTCTCTAGGAAGTTTCAAACTTTCCCACATTTTCCTGTCTTCTTCTGAGCCCTCCAAACTGTTCCAACATCTGACAGTTACCCAGTTCCAAAGTTGCCTCCATATTTGCAGGTATCTTTATAGCAGTGCTCCACTCCTGGTATCAATTTTCTGTAGCAGTCCATTTTCACACTGTTGTAAAGAACTGCTTGAGACTAGATAATTTATTTTTTTAATAAAAAGAGGTTTAATTGATTCAGTTCTGCATGGCTAGGGAGGTCTCAGGAAACTTACAATCATGGTGGAAGGCTCCTCTTTACAGGGCAGCAGGAGAGAATGAGAGTGAAGAAGGAACTGCCACACACTTTTAAATCATCAGATCTTGTGAAGCTCACTCACTATCATGAGAACAGCATGGGGGAAATGCCCCCCATAATCCAATCATCTTCTACCAGGTTTCACCCTCAACACCTAGGGATTACAATTCAAAATGAGATTTGGGTGGAGATGTAGAGCCAAATCATTATCATTGATAAAATAGCATTTTATGGTTAAAAATCTTTAAATAGTTAATGCTTTAATTGACTCATATTATTGTCTTTCAGTCAATAATAATTTAATGTTTCTAATCAACAAATGCTACATATCTTCTAGGTTCAGAGTAAATCACAAGAAAGGAATAATACATGGTATTTAAATTATTTTGAATTTCTATTTACATAGTTGTAGTAGTTTAGATTTCACACAAAATATATTTGTTTATAACATTTTTTAAGACAAAACCTCAAGTAAGTTATCTAAATTTGTTATATTTAGTTATTCTCCAAATTTAGATGTTGCAAGACTTGAGGATTCTCAATTTTATTTAACCTTGGCACTGACTATAAACTTATCTAATTAAAGTAGAGGCTCTATTAAAACATTCTTCCCATAAGCAGAATATTACAAAGTGCAAATACAGACTTTTACAATTAAATAGTATTATGCACCATTTAATTCTTACTTTAATTTGTTTTTATACACATTTGAGGTGCTCTTTAAAAGCACTTTTCAAAAATTGCAATTCACTGAAATTTTGAATAACTGAGTAACATATTTGATGTGTACTTTCTTTCAAGAGTTCTATTGTAGGCAATATGCTACAGTTGTATTAAACTTAGATTGCTAATGAGTTCTCTTAATTTTAGTTTTCATTTTGACCAAAATGCAACCAAATTTTAGAGAACTTATTTAGTTTAAAAAGTTAAATACTATCTAATAATATATTGGTTTGAAAGCCAAAAAGAGGAAGTCTTTAGCATGGACCAGATGCTCTCTTTTTTAAGAGGGGAAGGACAGGTTGGATTTTATGCCTCACAGAGTTCTTATTACACAACAGAGTCACATGTATTCAGCAGGTTAGGGAGAAAAGCTGCAAATATTTATGAGGGTAGCAAAGCACATGTGCAATGGGTAAACATATGTAATATGCAATCCTTGATCATTTTGGGGTGAGTCTTAGCATTCAATGAAATGGAATTTGACTCTTATGTCAAATTCATGAGATAATTTGTGTACAGCTTCTATCAGCTGGCTGATACTGGCTTAAAGTCTGCAATAGCTTATCAGAAAATAAAGATTGTAAGGCTGGTCCTCTGTCTAATCAAAGTTGTGGTCTGGGTTGTAAATCAGTGTTAGGAGGCATTTGATAACTTCCAGTGTTAGAAATTTAGAGCCATATGAATCTAGAAATTCGCTAGGCCAACTGGATCCTGAACCTTTGGCCTGTAGGTAACTTTGTGTCCTTAAGTTCATCTTAGTTGATAAAGGGGTGTCTGTTTTGTTCTCTCTGATTACATTGTGATTCTGATAAATTCTTTACATTTGCCATTAATTTCATCACAAAAATTTTTGTAGCTCAATCCTAACTTTATATATTCAACTTTTTGTAAATTTGATTAAATATGATTTCAATTTCAATTCATAGAATGTCACATTTCATTTGTAATTATAAATTATATATGAATCATGACCAAGTCCAAATTATTTCTTATAATTTCTTATGCACAGGTTCATAAATTCAGTTACAGCATTGTTTTTGGCACAAGAATATACTTTATCAAAAATATGTTTATGTTATCAACACAAATCAAATAATTTTATATTTTATGTGCTAATTTGTAAAAATGTCAGATGTTTCAATCTTTGACAGAATGCATTTTTAAAGGCTTTATTTTCACTTTCAGGAATTTGCTTAAACATATGTAATCATATTGGAATTAACAATTTCTATTTGAAGTTTCTAAGGACACTTGCGATACTTAATATTTGCATTAACTTGAGTGGGCCATGAGATGCCCAGGTATTTGATTAAACGTTATTTTTGTGTGCGCCTATGAATGTGTTTCTGGGTAAGATCGACATTTAAATCAGTAAACTGAGCAAAGCAGACTGCCCTCTCCAATGTGGATAAGCCCCATTCAATTTTTTGAATGATCTTTCGAAAACCTGAGGAGAATCAAAAGCTAAGCTAGAAAGAGTTCTTTCTCTCTGCCTGACTGTCTTCAAGCTGGGATGTGGGGCTTCTCTGGCCTCCAAGCCAAGAGTTGGACTGGAACTATCCCATTAGCTTTCTTGGGTTACTCAGACTAATACAACACTAAAAAGACAATCATATAACTTAATTATCAGCAAAATTTCTACCAATGGTAAAAACTTTAATAACTATGTCTTCATTTTTTATAAGTGCATAGGAAAACCTCAAATTGAAAATGAGTGAAACTAATTTGGAACCACATGCATTGATTCTAAATGAAAAATTCTAAATAGTGAAAAAGAGAAATTCATTATTTACTTTGCATTAAGCATGAAGTTTTATTTTTTTAACCAGTTGCAGCAAAAATAATGTATCACAAATATTTAAAACACTGTCCCCAAATAAGGTAAATAAAGTGGAAGTTGAACTTGCTTAGTTTCATATTGTATATGAACATAAAATACATTGTAACATTTCCCATTAACCCTGACAGTTAGCAACCTAACAGCTTCCTGTGTCTTACAGCTCCCAACAAAAGGCCATGGTACAATTGGTTGGTACAGCAGATGGCTAGCAGAAGCAGCAGTATCAAACAATTATTACTAGTTACTCGTATTTGAGCATACTTCAGTGATAACTCTGTATTGACAGAGAAGTGTTGTCACCTTGGAACTGTGTTTACGTAGCTTAGAAATTTAAAGTGAAGATCAGCCAAACCTATTGACTTATTTAAATAATGCTACTATTAATAATGATTAAAATTAAAACCTGTTAATAATATCTGTTTAAACTATTTTAATAATAACATATTTCTGAATAAAATCCTATAGGACAGATATTGAACTTGCTAGGATATTGGGACAGGACTGTTTGCAAATAGGCTTTTATAGTCATGTTATATTTAGAAGAATCCAGTCTAAGATATTGCAAGGATGATTTTATAAACAACATAGAGAAATTGCACCTATCTCAACTGCAGATAAACATTAGGAACTGGAACTAAGAACTAGAAGGATTTAGGGGTAGTATGGGAATAGGGGACCTAAACTGTTGCATATTTTCTGCGTCAGCTTCGCATTGTACTTCTGCATTATTTTTTATTTTAGAAGATAGGTTTTTATCTGTTTTCATTCCGCACCATAGAAATTGCCACTCCACTGTGAAAGGGATTGTACAAAGTTTCACTCACGTACACAGACTCACTGGTTGTCTTTTAGTCCATATTTCATACTCCTGGGAGAGAACAGCTGATAATCCCAGCTTGGTTTGTGTGTTTGTCCCTGTCTGATATCAATGCCCACATCATGGGGCTGGAATCACACTTTGCATATGTGACCAATTCTTGAAGATCAGGGTGCAATTTTTAGAGAAGAAGGGGTGATTTGTGAGCTGAATCCACACTAAAAATGGTGTTTCCATATATACATTCACATTTAGGAAATTTTGAAGAACATCATATTAATTGTATTATAGTATACAATTATAATTCATATTGTACATATATATCAATATGTGTATAGTACATATTGATAATGCATATATTATATAATTACATTATACAATAATTGTATTCAAATTATGAATTTATAACAAAGACTTTAACAGATTTTTTTTTATTTGCTTGTTATTTCTTGTTTAGCTGCCTGATAGAGACCTCCATCCATTAGTAAAAATTGTGAGTATTTCTTTCTTTTACATCGGTCATTCATGAGTTATAGTTTGGATTTTACAGTTAAAGTTAAGAAAATAAATCTTACTGCTTCTTTATGATTAATCATAAAACTGCGGGATTAAAAAAACGATGTCTAGTAAATGGCCAATAATAAATGTAATGGAAATCAATCTAGTTGTTATGCCATAATAACAGTTAGGCAAAGTATGTAATCTTTCTATTCATTAAAAAATCTATTCATGCTACTATTTTGCTATTTATTCAAACGATAGCTGTATTAATTAGGTTTCCTTAGAGATACAGAATAGTATATATATCTAAATATATATATATATATATATATATACCTCACATTCCTGGTTGTGTGGGGGTTGGTGGAAGAAGTCCTCTCCTGCTCTGCTCATGTTTGATCAGCTAACTACTGTAACACCAGATTTTATGAAAGGGTGGGAACACAACTTTCATGAATATTTTGCTCCAAGCGTATATATAGGAGTTTATTAAGTATTAACTTACACGATCACAAGATCCCACAATAGGTTGCCTGCAAGGTTGAGGAATAAGGAGAGCCAGTCTGAGTCTCAAAACTGAAGAACCTGGAGTCCGATGTTTGAGGGTAGGAAGTATCCAGCATGGGAGAAAGATGTAGGCTGGGAGGCTAAGCCAGTCTCGCCTTATCACATTTTTCTGCCTGCTTTATATTCACTGGCAGCTGATTAGATTGTGCCCACCAAATTAAGGGTGGGTCTGCCTTTTCCAGCCCACTGACTCAAACATTAATCTCCTTTGACATCACCCACACAGACCCGCTCAGGATCAATACTTTGCATCCTTCAATCCAATGAAGTTGACACTCATTATTAACCAACACAATAGCCAAGACAAAGACTGAAAAAGAAGTACTGACTTTTTCTACTTAATTTTTCAACGCTTTCTCTAATCACCTCTTTTCAGTTTCTTTTATTTTCCTTCCATAATATTTTAATGGAAATTAACTTGTCTTTGAGAGGATATTTGTTGACCAATAGTTTGTGTCAAGAATTTTACCTATCTTCAGATCAAATGAGCCAGAGCAGAAACTGTCTTTCCTGAATGTATTCTTCCTTTATCAGTTGTGGTAAAGATGTGATTAATGATTACTGTTTCCTGCTGTTTCTCATTTAGTTTGGTAATTAGCTCCCTGAGCTGTTCTCATTGTAAATGAAGGGGTCCTGGGGAGCCATTTGAAGAATCTGAATGGATGAATTATCCATCATGCAGTCTTTTTGAAAAAGCTAATTTGTAGGGGAAGGTGCCCTGGGTGGTAAGTAAGGTTCAGCAGGACAACTTGTCAAAACATGGTTTGGTTTTGTTTGCTTCCAAAATTTTCAAAGACAAATGTCAGGGTCTATTATTTGGAGTTTAGGTCTTTCTTTGTTCTACCTTAAAACCATTTAAGAACAGATCAAAAAATCCTGATGACCAAAACATATATGGTGGTAAACCTTTGAATATGTTCTTAGTTATAGTAGATGTTAGGCATATAAAATATTGTGTGTATGTTGAAAAAAGTCTTATTCTAAATGTGTTAGAAATGATACTGAAAATTTGCAAATCTGCTTCAAAAGATAGATGGTTTTGAGAAACTAATAATTCCCTTAATGCATTTTTGTATGTTTGCTTGTTCTGTTTGTTTCTAACTATTTATGGTATGGCCTTTTACTTCAGAATTTTCTGGATATACTACAATATTTTTCTCAATGGAATTAACAATGGAAGATAATGCATGCCAAAGCAAAATTGGCACATGAAAAATATAAACAAGCAAGGAAAACTTTAAGACTACTGAAATAGGAGAGAAAGGCTAAAACTAAGTCTGTACTTAACTTCAATAAAGCATGTAAGTCTGAACTGAACTCCACTGAAGCAGGTATTGTTAGGAATTTAAGGGCAGGGTTGAGTTAGTAGAAATGTACTGGAGGACATTAAGCCACCTGCATTTGCTAATTGATCTTTATGACAGGTGGTAATTTTGCAACTTAGAGCAAAATATCCATGAAAGTTGGGTTTCCACCCTTGCATAAAATCTGGTGTTACAGTAGGTAGGTGGTCAAACACGAGCAGAGCAGGAGAGGACTCCTTCCACCAACCCCCATACACCAGGAATGTGAGGCGACCATCAGATAATGGTCAGGCAGTTGTTAACTGTTTCTCTAAAATAACCAGCACCAGGGAAAGGCAGTCTCCTAATAAACAGGAAGACGTGAGGCTGGTCACTGGCCGCTTCCCAATAATATGTCAAGAGTTGGGTGAGTGGGCTCACATATCACACTAAGAGGCGAAATGGCAGAGTTTAACTGGCATATGACCTCCTAGGGATATTCTGCTGGTTAGTGAAGAACACCTGAGGTGAGCATGCATCTAACTCCGGTAGACATACTCTACTTGCTCACCTCCCAAGTGCTAACAGGCCTCTGCACACGCAGACAGCCCACCCCAAGGGAAAAATCACGGGAGAAGGAAGGCAAGACCCTGGAAGTATGCCAACATATAAAACCTCAAGTCAAAAGGTCAGTACGCACACTTGTCTGTCAAGTTGCCTACTTGGCCCTCTTTCAAGTATATTTTCCCTTTTTTTGTTTGTTTGTTCCTGTCTTAAAGTTTTTAAATAAACTTTCACTACTGCTCTAAAACTTGCCTTAGGCTCACCCTCTACCTTATGCCCCTCAGTCAAATTCTTTCTTCTGAGAAGGCAAGAATTGAGGTCGCTGTAGACCTATAGCTATTTGCCGCTGGTAACATACATTGGTGCTGCGTGACTTGGATAACTTCCATCACTGACACTGGGAGATAGGGGTGCTACGTCTTTCTCTGAGGTCCTGTGTAAGGAACATGGCTGTGCTTTGGTCAAGGATAGGCCAAGGTAGGATGTTTACATCCTGCGTGACTCAGTGAGTTTAGAGCACAGGCGTGTAACTCCACTTGTTATCACAGCCATGAGGCCATAACACGGAAAGGCCATCACTTGGCTCTACGCCACTATTGTCTGTAAAAGGTACAATTGCCCTGTTGACACTGTGCAGGCATGCCGGTGCCCAGAGAAAGAGAGAGAGTCAGAGCTGTCCGTCTTTGCAGGCGGACACGGGGCAGCCAGGACACAGCTCAGCCTGCTCGTGTCCAGAGACAGGAAGAGTTAAACTGCTGACTCTGAAGGCAGAGAAGAGCCAGCCATGCAACTGAATGTGGGAGCCGCCAGAATAAGCAGCCGAGACAGGGCGGACAGTGTGAGAAAGCTGTTGATGAGAGCTGCTGCGGAATAAAATCATCTTTCACCTGCCTACGGCCCCCCAAGTGTTCTTTCTGCTCATCTACCCACTCCCTTCGGACCTCAGCATGGGCTAATACCTGACCCCAAACGTGACAATTGGCACAGTTGTGAACTCAACACCTTGAGAACATTTCAGGTTATGTAAGTGGCAAGAGGCTTTAAAAAAAAAAAAAAAATGTTTTATGTATATCTCAAAGGAGCAGAGAAAAAAATTTACAATAACATGTTTTCTCAAGTAAATGCTAGAAGAAAAGGAAGATCAGGGACCCAGAGTCCAGAAAAATCCTGTCTTTAGTTTAGTCAAACTGAGGGTAGCATTAATGTCATCTTACTCGAGGGACTGAAGAAGGGTACACTAGGAACTTCAACTTTTTTCCAGCTTTTAACTTAAAATGTAGCTAAAGAAAATACAGCAAATTTAAAATTTGCTAAAGCTTTTTGATGTTTACTATATTATTTATTTAAAGTCATTATAGTATTAACTCTTCTGTATATTTGCAATATTACCCAATATTTTTATATTATAATTTCTCTTGTAAACCTAACCTGGGTAAGAGCTCATCTTAATCTGACAAAAGTTTTATAGTAATGATCTATGTATCAATTAACATATTTCATTTGGTCACACAATATCTGGGAGAATTTATTTGGCTATTTGGCATTTGGAAATAATATTTAAAAAGGTCGTGTTTTAAGTACTTTCTATGGTCAGCTTCTACAGTAAGAGTTTACCAGCATTGTTTCACTTAATCATAATAAAAATTATCCCAGATTGACAGAGAAGAAGCCTAGGCTTAGAGAAATTAAAACTTGTACAAGGATACAAAGGTAATACAGAAAATTATCTCACTCGTTGGCTCTCTTGACTACACAATACCATCTCCAAAGTCCACGTTCTCTGCTTTGTAACAACTGACTTCTCTATTGTGCACCTTAAACATATCTCAACTCAGTCAATGACAAACCACGCCAAAATTCATGCAATTAAATTATTAAGTCACGTTTCTTAATTCTGAATGTATTATCTGTCTGTAAGATAGTAGGCTGATGTTTATCTTCCTGACTTTTAAAAAGGATTAGATTCCACTTTGTGCTTAACCTACTGAAAATGATTATTGGAGCATACTATGAGAAAAAATTGAGTACAAATTGAAAATGGCACTAGAATCTCACTGCTTTATTACAGTAGGAAGGTAGGATCTTATGTTATTTGATATACATGAAAATTATAAATCTTAAATTCAAAACACTCTAACATTTAGATCTTTTCTGGAAGACATGCAGGATGGTAGTGCAATTAGCATATGATCCAGACGATTTAACCTTTTCGCATGATTGCTGTGCACATTGTTCAGTTAAGACTCACAGCTGCCGTCAATATTCCTTTCTTTTATTGGTACAGCATCAACAATTATATTTAAAACTAGCTTAGAGCCAAGTCTTTCTTCTGTGAATAAAAAAAATCAAATTTGTTAAATAGAAAATATTTGCTCTCTTGTTTGCTGATATAGTTAAGTGAAAAGATGAGTAAAAATATTGATAACTTCTTGGAGATTATCAGGTATTGCGACCTGCTTGAGAGTTGTTTGATGAACTAATATTTCACGATAGAACTATTTTACAGTTACTAATGACTGGAGGAAGATGATAAGAACTTTGTGTTACATGTAGCAATCAGCAACATGGTATTTGTTTCTGAAAAAATATATTATGTGCCCTCTGAAATGAACAGGCAGATGGTAGCAGGCTATGCAAGAGTTGGGTAATTTATTACATAAAAACAAGTAAAATATGGTTTGTGAAGTAGGGTAAACATTTGTGTAATTAGCAGTTTGCAATTTTTTTTTTCCCACTAGGTTTGGCTACTTATTAGTTCTTGGATTTTTCACTGTCCTCATTCAGAAGGTCAGCTTCAGGTGGTGATTAAGAACATTTGAATGGTTCTGAATCTGAATACCTATTCTGCCTTTTACTACTAAGTCTCAGTAACTACCTCCTTTAAATATTATAGTAAAATGAATTTTTTACTGTCCTGTAGGATTGCTTTGAGATTTAAATGAGATGTGTTGAAAGTATCAGGCTCTCAATAAATATTTACTGTTACTATTTTTAATAGAAATGACAACTTTGTCTTAGTATTTAATAATATTGTGCATAAGTCCAAAGAGAAAACAGATTTAAATTTGGCTTATAATATTGGGGAAATATAACAACTTAGAATATTTTTAAAATCGTCATTCTTATTAAATCTCTATTTAAGTGAAACCCCTGGATAGCTCTCTATGGGCTGGATCATGTATTCACTTTGGGCAGTCTGTTGTCATTTATGTCACTATGGCATGGAACGTATACTAAATTGGAACTTTATTTATTTATCTATTTTCGAGTCTCACTCTGTTACCCAGGCTGGAGTGCAACGGCGCGATCTGGGCTCACTGCAACCTTCACCTCCTGGGTTCAGGTAATTCTCCTGCCTTAGTCTCCCGCATAGCTGGGATTACTACAGTCTCGCTCCACCATGCCTGGCTAGTTTTTGTATTTTTAGTAGAGACAGGGTTTCACCATTTTGTCCAGGCTCATCTCACTAAATTGTAACTTTAAAATATGTTTGAATATGATGATGATTTCATAAAAAATAGCTCAGTTTTACAAATAAAAGTCTCTGTCTCTGTTGGCATATTTTGGTGAACTTAGCTCCTCTAATTAAATGATATTTTCTCCCTCACTGTTTGTTTCTCCCTCACTATTTCTGTAGTGTTCAGCAGTAGCAACTTTAACTAGGACACTTAAGTAGAATATTTAACTATCCTTTTGATACCCCTTGAATTTAAATAGCTAATATGCCTCATATGGAGACCCACATTTTTATAATGGGAACTAATTAGTTTCACTTTCACTAATAGTTTTATATTAAATATTGATAAGGGCAGTAGAAAAAAATGAAGGAATTAAAATGAAAGAAGTAAAAAACCTATCCATCTTTTTATAGATATGATGATATGTATAGTAACTTGGCTACATGAGAGACTCCTTATGTAAAAGGAATTTAGCCTTCATTCTAAACAGCAATTCTAAGCCACTGAAAGATTTTGACAGGAGTGACATAATCTGAGGACTTTGCTGTTATAACCAGTGACCTCCTACATGGTTATCATGGATGGAGAAAGTCACAAAAATGGCACTTGATTTTCCAAACATTTGTGTTAGAACCAACATACTCTATGTTGAAAAAATTATCTTGCTCTTTCTGTCACTAAAAGTGAATGAATTGACTTTATTTCTAGTTTTCCTCACCCTTAGAATATCTTAATAAAGAAAGTAAGTATTAAGAAATAAGGCTATTTGCAAAGAATTAGTAGAGTTATGAAAAAATCTATATAAATAATTTTATTTCATTAATGAAAATGAGTGGATTTATTGAGAACATTTAATGTATTTATATATTCTTTGCTAATACTAAATAAAACAAAAATATCAAGGTATTACAGTGTTCAGCATTATAAACTTTTTTTTATTATGCAATGTATGACTACGTAGGGCAGCTGTTTAGCCGTATTTTGAGATCTACCCAGTCTCCCACCATCACATAAAATTATTTGTAATATTTGATACTATAAACACAAACACAAATATTTGGTCCAAGGCTGGGCATCTGATAAAGAAAAATATTTTTTAATAAAGAAAATCATTTGTGTTAGGTGGGTGTGTTGGCACATGCCTGTAATCCCAGTTACTTGGGAGGCTGAGACAGGAGAATTGCTTGAACCCGGGAGGTAGAGGTTGCGGTGAGCTGAGATTGTGCCATTGTACTCCAGCCTGGGCAACAAGAGCGAAACTCCCTCTCAAAGAGAGAGAGAGAGAGAGAGAGAGAAGGCATTTGTAATTGATTTGTGCCTATTTGTTAGTTTTTGTTACAATTTGTAGCAATTGATTAAAGTGTTTTACAAATTAACACCATTTTGATTCCCTCCAAATTCTAGTTAATATGTTTTTCAGTTTTCATACTGTAAAGTTCTCATTGTGTTATGTAATACTATGGGTTTTGATAATATATAAAATCCTGCATCAGCTTCAAGAATGTTGATAAAAATAGCTCAATCACTCTAAAAATTTCCCTTTATAGTTGACACAGCCCTCTACTCACTATCATGGAAAATACTGTCTGTTTTTATCCCTGTAAGTTTTCCTCTTTTTCATCATGCCGTATGAATGGCATCATACAATGTGTAACTTTCAAGGTCTGGCCAATGGCATCATACAATGTCTAACTTTTGAGGTCTGGCTCCTTTCACTTAGCAAAATATAGTTAAGATCATTCCATGTTGTTACATGAGCTAACAATTTATTACAGTTTATTATTGCGTAATATTCCATATGGACTTACTACAGTTTATTTAATAAAGGAATATTATGCAATAATATCCAAACTGTATTACGGATTTACTACAGTTTATTTGTTTTATAGTTAAAGGACATACAGGTTGTTCCCGGTTTTCGACACTTACATGTAAAGCTGCCATAAATGTTTACACAAAGATTTTGAGTGAACATACATCTTCGCTTTTCTTTCAAAAAGTGTAAGTATGAGATTGTTGGGTCAGAGAATAAATGCATATTTAACTTTATAAGAAAATTCCAAAACAGTTTCCAAAGAGTTTCTACCATTTTTTTTTTTTCCCACCAGGAATGTACAGCAGTCCTGGTACTCAGCACTACACCCTTGGTGTTGTCAGGTTAGGTATACAACAGTATCTCATGGTTTTTTTTTATTTGCAATTCTCTAATGACTTCTGATGCTTAGTTTATCTTCACATGCTTATTTTCTATCTGTATATTTTGTTCAGTGAAGTTTCTGTTAAGATATTTTGCTCAATTTTTTATTAGGGCCTTTAATTTCTTATTGTGTACTGAGTTTTGAGATTTCTTTATATGTTCTAAACTCCTTGTCAAAAGTAGGATTTGTAACTTATTTTTCTCAGTTTGTGGTCTTTTAATTATCTTAACAGTACCTGTTACATAGACAAAGCTTTTAATTTGTATAAAATAAAATTTATCATTTTAAGGAGTATCTGAAAACTTTTTGGTGAACACAATAGCACAGGTATTTTCTCCTATATTTACTTCTAGAAGTTTTATAGTTTTACATTTTTCACTAAGGTCTAGGATTCATTTTGATTTGGTTTTTCTATAAGTTGTAAGATTTTAATGAGTTTCATTCTATTGATCTATTTACATTCAACTGTTCCAGTACAATTTATTGAAGTGGCTATTTGTTCTTTATTAAATGGACTTAGATCTTTCTCAAAAATCAGTTGACTATGTTTGTATGGGTCTATTTCTACACTGTTCTGTTCCATTGTATGATGTGTGCCTATCCTTTCACTAATATAGTACTATCTTTATTACTATAGCTTTAGAGTTTTTCTGTTTTAGAAGGAAACAGAAAACAGATTTCTATTTTTCATCATTTCATCCTTTATGTTTGTTTTTCATTTAATTTGCCTATAAATTTTAGTTGCTTAATGTACAACATCCAATTAAAATATAGTAGAAAACAGCTTATATTCATAATGGAAATAAATACTATAAATTGTATATTTATAAAAGGAAATACTAGGTTAAAAAATGACAAGGTCTAGACATCTCATGGAGATAACAAAATGGTTTTATTGTTGTATAGATAGAAAATGGAATTTCATAGAGAGCAAAATGTATGAAACTGTGTGTTTTACATCAATAGGATAAATTTTTTAAAGTTATGTTGAGTAACACAAATCAAAATACTGGGGCAAGTGGGAAAACTGGTAACAGGGAAACTGATGATTAGAAAGGTTGAAGGACTACCAGTCCCGATGGAGACCTGTTGGTACAGTGTAGAAGCTGCAACAGCAATGTTTGAGTTAAAGATCCATGAATGAGCAGCCTCTTTATGGCCCTGGTTAGTAGCCATGAAGTCAACAGGTTGAACAGAGCACAACATCAGAGGAAGATAACAGTTCATAGTGAAAATTTGTGAGGGACTTTTTTTTTAAATGAATGAAAACAAGAGTGAGGAATAAAACTCATTTACATAATCATGTAAAAGTCACTGTTAAGACTATTTAATTCTTTTCAAAATGTTGGCATGTCCATTTTTCTTGTTATTTCAGTTTCACAGATATCCTGTGACACATTTCAAGATGGTCACATGATATTGTTTCGCTGTGTCCACACACAAATGTCAACTTCAATGGTAACTCCTGCAATTCCCATGTCATGGGAGGAACCTGGTAGGAGGTGACTGAATTATGGGGGTGGGTCTTTCCTGCAGTTATCATAATAGTGACATGGTTTTGGAACTGGGTAACAGGCAGAGGCTGGAACAGTTTGGAGGCCTCAGAAGAAGACAGGAAAATGTGGAAAAGTTTGGAACCTCCTTGAGATTTGTTGAATGGTTTTGACAAAAATTGCTGGTAGTGATATGAACAATAAGGTCCAGGCTGAGGTAGTCTCAGATGGAGATAAGGAACTTGTTGGGAACAGGAGCAAAGGTAGCTCTTGTTATGTTTTAGCAAATTGACTGGTGGCATTTTGCCCCTACCCTGGAGATTTGTGAAATTTTGAGCTTGAGAAAAATGATTTAGGGTATCTGGTGGAAGAAATTTCTAAGCAGCAAGGCATTCAAAATGTGACTCAGGTGCTGTTAAAAGCATTCCATTGGCTGGGCACGGTGCCTCACACCTGTAATCTCAGCACTTTGGAAGGCAAAGGCAGGTGGATCACGAGGTCAGGAGATCGAGACCACAGTGAAACCCCATCTCTACTAAAAATAAAAAAAATTATCTGGGCACAGTGGCAGGTGCCTGTAGTTCCAGCTACTAGAGAGGCTGAGGCAGGAGAATGGCGTGAACCTGGGAAGTGGAGCTTACAGTGAGCTGAGATCGCACCACTGCACTCCAGCCTGGGCAACAGAGTGAGACTCTGTCTCAAGTAAAAAAAATAAAATAAAAACAAAAGTATTCTATGTAAAAAGGGAAACAGAGCATAGAAGTTCAGAAAATTTGCAGCCTGACGATGCAGTAGAAAAGAAAAATGCATTTTTTGAGGAGAACTTCAAGCCAGCTGCAGAAGTTTGCTTAACTAAGTAGCAAAGAGCCTAACGTTAATCCCCAAGACTATGAGGAATATATCTCCAGGCCATGTGAGACCTTCACGGCAACCCCTCCCATCACAAGCCCAGAGGCCCAGGAGGAAAAAGTGGTTCCATGGGCCAGGTCAAGGGTCCCTGTGCTGTGTGCAGCCTAGGGACTTAGTGCCCAGTGTCCCAGTTGCTCCAGGCGTGGCTGGAAGGGGCCAACGTAGAGCTTGGGCTGTGGCTTCAGAGGGTGGAAGCCCTAAGCCTTGGCAGTTTCCATGTGGTATTGAGCCTGTGGGTGCACAGAAGTCAAGAATTGAGGTTTGGGAACCTCTACCTAGATTTCAGAAGATGTGTGGAAACACCTGGATGACCAGGCAAAAGTTTGCTGCAGGAGTGGAAACTTCATGGAGAACCTCTGCTAGGGCAGTGCGGGAGGGAAATGTGGGGTTGGAGCCCCCACACAGAATCCCTACTAGGGCACTGCCTGGTGGAGCTGTGAGAAGAGGGCCCCTGTCCTCTAGAACCCGGAATGGTAATCCACCAACAACTTGCACTCAATGCAGTCCGTGAAAGCAGCCAGAAGGGAGGCAATACCCTGCAAATCCACAGGGGCAGAGCTGCCCAAGACCATGGGAACCCACCTTTTGAATCAGCATGACATGGATGTGAGACCTGGAGTCAAAATAGATCATTTTGGAGCTGCAAAATTTGACTGCTCCACTGGATTTCAGATTCTGTAATCCCTTTGTTTTGATCAAATTTTCCCATTTGGGATGACTGTATTTACCCAATACCTGTACCTTCACTGTATCTAGGAAGTAACTAGCTTACTTTTGATTTTACAGACTCATAGGCAGACAGGACTTGCATTGTCTCAGATGAGACTTTGGACTGTGGACTTTGGGGTTAATGCTGAAATGAGTTAAGACTTTGAGGGACTGTTGGGAAGGTATGATTGGTTTTGAAATGTGAGGACATGGGATTTGGGAGGGGCCGGGGGTGAAATGATGTGGTTTGGCTGTGTCCCCACCCAAATCTCAACTTGAATTTTATTTCCCAGAATTCCCACATGTTGTGGGAGGTAACCAGGGTGAGGTAATTGAATCATGGGGGCAGGTCTTTCCCGTGCTATTATCGTGATAGTGAATAAGTCTCATGAGATCTGATGAGTTTAGCAGGGGTTTCAGCTTTTGCTTCCTTCTCGTTTTTCTCTTGCTGCTGCCGTGTAAGAAGTGTCTTTTGCTTCCCGCCATGATTCTGAGGCCTCCTCAGCCATGTGGAACAGTAAGTTCAGTTAAACCTCTTTTTCTTCCCAGTCTTGGGTATTTCTTCATCAGCAGTGTGAAAACAGACTAATACATGGTGTTACATAATTTTTTGTATCTCAGCTGATTTGTTTGTTCCCTAGTTTAGATATATACAGATCTAAAATTAAAATTTTATCCCAGAAATTTTGAAAAAGTTCTTATTCAATGAGGTGTTTGATGGTACTCCTATAGGGTTAAAATTTAACTGCTAACAGTCACATTTTCTCAAACTGTGATAATTTAGTCCTTTAATTTCTGCCATATGTTGGTTGTTACTGTTACCTATTTCTTCTCCTTCTTTCTGTAGATGCTTAATGGCAAACTGTAAACACAGATGTCCTGCTAGTGACATGTGTTGGCATTCAGGATTCTCATTTTGAGATAATGCTTAAGTCTTAGTTTTTGTTACTATAAGTGTTTATATATAATAACCTCACTCTTCCTAGGTGTACTAATTCCTCATTTTGCTTCCCTGTCTTTCACACTCTTTTCTTCAATAACTGAGGTCACTGTTTTCATAAAAATGATACATGTATCTTTTTCATTATGCAAAACAGAAAAAGTACAAAAATACAACAAAATGTGAGTCCAAATCTTAACTACATGTAATAATATTTTTCTAGACTTCTCTGTGTGTGTTTGAACAGACAGATCAATAGAGGAATAGATGAATAAATAAGTAAAATGAAGAGCTCCCCCCAGAAGAGGCCATCCAGTCCTGTGACTTTAAATTTCATTTATTTCTTATTGACACCAAAATGTATAACTTTTAGTAATAATACAAAGATAAAAACAAAACAAAACCCAGATTTTTCCAGATTTTGATCACTTCCACCACCAGTGCCACCAATAATCATAAATTCCCGGAAGCGTTCCTTCTGGATCATTTAACAAGTTCTCTGGTTTCCCTGCTTCATCTCTCTTTCTCTCATGGTGGTTCTACATGATGATGAGAATTATCCATTAATCATTAAAATCAGATGCCCTTTTCCCTTCATTTGGAAACCCTAGAATCACTTCCTATTACTTTTACAATAAAATACAACGTCTTAGCATGACCTGTAAGGCCCTGCCTGTTTTGCCCTTGAACTCTTTTACTGCAAGTTACATTATATGACCATGGATAATTTTGTTGCATGCATCCACTGTAGAATGTAAACCGTATGTGGGCAGAAAATGTTCTCCAATTCACAACTTTACCTGTAACAACAAGGTGGCACTAGGTGAATATGCAATAAGCATTTATTGGATGTATAAATTTAAAAATAGATTGACAAAATGAGTCTACTGTATGTTAGTTTTAGAAATAAAATTATTAAGTAGAACATTAATGTAACTGGAATGCATGTACATTATAAGAGTTGCTAAATTAAAACTATAATCTTTTGTCAAAGAATATACATGAATGGGGTTGGGAGGTTGGGAAAGGTGGCAACTTTTTTCTTGAAAGAGCCAAAAGCAGCTGAGGAGAGTGGGGAGGCATGCAGTCATGTCTCTCTCTCTCTGGGGTTCCCTGGTGGGAATGATGATTGGTTACCTCAGTGGCAAAGTATGCCCATGTTCTCTCTAGAATAGGCTGCTGGGAACACAGTGGTTCTCACTGTAAGACTGACACCAATCGTGTACTACTTTCTTCTTTGTTCATAGCTGTTTTCTGGCATCTGAGCAATGCTGATCTCACTAGCAATCCTTTCTGGATAATCAATCTCCATTTTTTTTTTTTCTCCACAACGTTGTTTCTGCAGATTCCTTAATGTGCCTTTGAGCCCTCTCAGGGCTATTTTGGTTTGTGGATAGCTATCTGTATTTGTTCTGTTTGTTTTTGGATGGGATGAAGGGTATTATGTCTTACTCTACCATCTCGGTGACATCTGTCAGAACTTTTTATTATCACTCAACTATCTTCTGACTTGTGTTTCTATGAAGAAATGTGAATACTAACTCTTCTTCTTCTAGGATACTTGATTTTGATTATTTTTATATTGACATTATTAATATTGTTAATGTTTTATTCTTCTCATCTTCTGGGAACACAGGTGACTGTATGTTCCAGCTGAATTTGCAGCAAGGAAGACCAAATGAATACTTCCAGGTTATGGAGTATAACATGTGGTGATAAATGATACTTCTAGGACAAATCGTAAGAGTGAGATTTTCATATGCTTTCTTAGCTACCATGGCAAAAAGGCCCCGTTCCAATTGATGAAGCTAATGGATAGCAGATCAGAGCCCACTGTCAACTTGTATTTTGAACCTCATGAAATTGCTATCTGACCATTTTTGAACCAGAAAATGGCAATCTCATTTATTTTAACTTAATGTAAGAAACACATAGTGTAGGCTACAAACATACCTTTGTTAAATTAAGATACTAAAATTAGGGGTCTATTTGTTATAGCAGCTATTATAAATCTGGTTTTACATAAAGTGACATAACTTTTTTCGCTCCCCCAAATGGGTGAGAACATGCAATATTTGACTTTCTGTGCCTGACTTATTTCACTAAACAGAATTACCTCCGTTTCCATCCATATTGCTGGAAGTGACATGATTTGATTCATTTTATGGCTGAATAGTATTCCATTTTGTATAGATTTTTTTAATCCATTCATCTGTTGATGGAGACTTAGGTTGACTTTATGTCTTGGCTACTGTGAATAGCGCTGCAATGAACATGAGACGTGCAGGTGTTCTTTTGACATACTGATTTCAATTTCTTTTTCTTGGGATAAATACACAGTAATAGAACTGCTCGATCCTATGATACTTCTATTTTTCATTTTTTTGAGAAATCTCCATATTCTTTTCTATACTGGTTTACTAATTTAAATTCCCACCTATGGTGTACAAGAATTCCTTATCTCTACATCTTCACCAGCACCTGTTACTTTTAGTCTTTTTAATAATAGTTATTCTAACTGGGATAAGACAATATCTCATTGAGACTTTGATTAGTGATGTTGAGCAGTTTTATATATACCTTTTGGCCATTTGTATGTATTTTGCAAACATCTAGTCCTGTAATTTGCCTACTTTTTAATAGTTTTTTTTTGTTGTTGTTGTTTATTGTTGTTTGAGTCCTATGCATATTCTGAATATTACTTCCTTGTTGGACGAATATTTTGCAATTATTTTTTCCATTCACTAGGTTGTCTCTTTTATTATTATTATTATTTTCTGAGACAGGTTCTTGCTATGTCTCCTAGGCTGGAGTGCAGTGGCCTGATCACACCTCACTGCAGACTTGACCTCCAGGGTTCAAGTTGTCCGCCCACCTCAGCCTCCCAAGTAGCTGGGACTACAGGCACACACCACCACGCACAGTTATTTATTTATTTTTTTAAATTTTCTATAGAGACAGGGTTTCGCCATGTTGCACAAGGTAGTCTAGAACTGGGCTTAGGCCGTTTGTTCATCTCAGCCTCCCAGTGTTAGGATTGCCGGTGTAAGCCACTGTGCCCAGCCCAGGTTATCTCTTTAATCTATTGACTACTTCTTTTATGATGTAGAAAAGTTTTAGTTTAATATAGCGTCATCATCTATTTTTGTTTTGGTTTTCTGTGCCTTTGAAGTCTTAGCCATCTCTTTGCCACAACCAGTGTCTTGAAGTGTTTTGCCTATGTTTTCTTTTAAGAGTTTTATAGTTTTGGATCTTACATTCAAATCTTTAAACCATCTTGAGTTGATTGTTGTGGATGGTGAGGAAAAGGGGTCCAATTTCATTCTTCTGCATATGAATATCCAATTTTCACAGCACTACTTATTGAAGAGATTGTCCTTTCTTCAAGGTATGTTCTTGGCAAATTTGTAAAAGATTAGTTGGCTATAAATACATGAATTTATTTCTGGTTTCTCTATTACAAGGCTACTGTAGCCTTGTAATATAGTTTGAAATCAGGTATAATGCTTCCAGCTTTGTTCTTTTTGCTCATTGCTTTGGGTATCCATAGTATTTTGGTGGGTTTAATGTGAATTTTAAGATTGTTATTTCTAATTCTGTAGAAAAATGACACTTACATATTAGTAGGAATTGTATTGACACTGTAGATTGGTTTGGGCAGTATGGTCATTTTAATGATATTATTTCTTCCTGTTGATGGGCATGGAATATGTTTCCATTTGTTTGTGTGTCCTTCAATTGTTTTCATCAGTTCTTGGTAGTCATTCTTGTAAGGATGTGTCACCTTCCTAGTTAAATATTTTCCTAAATTTTTTTTTAGCTATTGTAAGTAGGATTACCTTCTGATTTCCTCCTTAGTAATTTCATTATTTGTGCATAAAAATGTTGCTTTCTTGTGTGTTTTTGTATCCTGCAACTTTACTTAATTTATTGATCAGATCTAATAATTTTTTTGGTAGAGTTTTAATGTTTTTCTAGATATTTGGTCATATCATTAGTAAAGAGGGACAATTTGACATCCTCCTTGTCTTGTTCCAGTTCTTAGGTAAAAGGCTCTTAGCTTTTTCTCATTCAGTATGATGTTAGTTGTGAGTTTCTTCCATATGACCTTTATTATGTTGTGGTATATTCCTTCCATGCCCAGTTTCTTGACAGTTTTCTATCATGAAGGGATGTTGAATTTTATCAAAAACTTTTTCTGCTTCAATTGAGGTAATCATATGAATTTTGTCCTTCTTTCTCTTAATGTGATATATCCTGTTTATTGATTTGCATATGTTGAACCATCCTTGTATCCCTAAGATAAATCTCACTTGACCACGGTGTATCATTTTTTTGAGGTGCTGTTGAATTTGGTTTGCTAGTATTTTGATGAAGATTTTTGTTTCTGTATTCATGAGGGTTATGGGTCTATAGTTTTCTTTTTCTATTACATCCTTTTCTGGTTGTGGTAGCAGGATGTGACCCTCATGGAACAAATTAGAGAGAATTCTCTCAAATTTTTGGAATACTTTAAGGAGAATTGGTGTTAGTTCCTCTTTGAAAGTTTGGTATCATTTAGTATAATCAGTGAAGCCATCTGATCCCGGGCTTTTTGGGGGGTGAGACTTTATTACAGCTACTATCTGATTATTTGTTACTGGTCTGCTCAGGTTTTCTATTTCTTTGTGTTTCAATCATGGTAGGTTGTATGTTTTCAGAAATTTCCTCTAGATTTTCAAGTTCGTTAGCACAGAGTTGCTCATAATAGTATCAGATGATCTTTTGTATTTCTGTGGTATCAGTGGAATGTTGTGTGCCCTGACTTTCCTGTTCAGTGAGCAGGGTGGGGATACAAGGCAGAGTGAGACCACTTGGCTCGCCCACAAATATTCCAGTGATGTGTGCAGACACCAACTCTGATGGGGTGTCTGGGGGAACTCCTGGTGAAATGCACGGAGGTCTCCACATGGGGAGAGGGGCTGTACTAGCTCCACAGCTTAAACAAGCAGAAACATGATCTGTTTCCCTATCCCACCCCTCTCCTGGGCCCTGTGACTCTCAGTGCAGCCACACACTGTCATCTATCTCCAGGACACCATGTGACTGAGAGCCACAGAAAATGCTCAATGGCCTCAGGGCAGAACCGCTCACTCAGCCCAGTACTGACAGGTTTGTGGTTCTTCTGTTCTCCAGTGTGAGAACACGGCTGCTTCACATAGAGAGGGGCAGAGGCTTCACCTTTTGGCACGTATGGGTGAGTGTCAGCTGTGGGGGTGGTGGCTGGTTAAGTGGGCCCGACCTCAGAACCCAGGGGAGTCTGGGGACTCAGACTGAGGGAGTGGTCAGGTGCCAGCCGTGGTGGACTGTGCTAGGAAATCTCTGTGTCCCCAGGACCCTAAATGGCCGACTAGATGGTGTACAACAGGTCTGGAGTGACTGGGCAGGGAATGGGCCAGCAGACTTGTTCTTATGTCCCTAGAAGTCAGGTGCCCTCTGTGATAGGGAGAAGCAGGCTGCTGATTTCCGGGTCACCAGCAGAAATTTCAGTCAGGGGCAGGCAGAATGCTCAGGCAGTGAAAGAGTGCTAAGATAGTGGGAACTCCAGGGCAGATCACAGGCCTGTGGGGGCTGGGTTCTCAGAAGGGTTCCAGGGTGCATCTAAAATGATAAGGCAGGAGCAGGACAGCTGTGCTGAAGGTATTTCACATGGAAGACAGGCCCTCCTGAGTGGGAGCAGTGAAGGGAGGGAGCTGTGTGGCACATGGCCCCCTTAAGCCTCTCTCTCACAGGTGCAGTGGCAGTATCCTGCCTTGGGACCTGCAAGCGTGCCTGGCCTCCCGCTTTCTTCCTGGCCTGGAAGTGGTGAGGGCAGCAGTGGTGGCAGTGTCAGCCCAAGGGCATATCACCAGCCTTTGGGGCCTATGCTCTCAGAAGAACACCGTTCAGCTGTCAGAATGCTCAAGCAGGGGCAGGCCTGATGTTGGAGAAAGTAGTCCTCCTTCAGCTGGAGCAGTGGAGGCTCGCAGTTGTGGGGCACATAGCCTGCTTGCCCTTTGCTTCTGTAGAAGGGGAGTGGATTTCACTTTTGGGCCATGTTTCCTGCTTTCAACATGGCTCAGTGGCAGTGACTGCTGCAGAGGCCAAAGGGCAGATTACCAGCCTCGGGTTGGGGATGCCCTCAGAACACCTGGCTGCACTCAGCATGCTCAAGTGGGCACAGGGCGGCTGCGCTGCAGACCTGTCTCAAAGGCAGGTTGAGTTTAGCGGAGAGCAGCAGAGGCAGGCAGTTGCGTGGTGCCATCTTCTCGCCTGTTGGGTTGTTTTTTATGATATCTCTGGCAAATTTCTCATTCATATCCTAAATCGTTTTCTGGTTGATTTGTGTTGTTTTTCAGTATTCCCTTATATCTTATCAAACTTCTTTAAAATCAATATTTTGAGTTCTTTTCTGGGTTTTTGTAACTTTTTAAAAATGGGGATCTTTTGCTGAAGAATGATCGTGCTCCTCTGGAGGCGTCACACGTTTTTGCTGTTTTCATGTATCCTTACACTGGTATCTGTGCATACGGTGTAACAGTCACTTCTTTCAACTCTTTGAATTTGCATTCCCCGGCCCCCTGACAGAATGCTTAGGTGGGGGGTGGCTGCAGTTGTGCTGGATCCAAGCCACTGGGGAGGGCAGGGTTGCCTTCAGTGGTGGCAGTGTAAGCTGGCAGGTGGGGAACACCCACTCTGTGCTTCAGCCAAGGTGATGGCTGCTTCACTCGCACCTCAATCCTAGTGAAACTGGGCCCCTGGTCAGTGTGCAGACTTTTGTAAGTTGGGATTTCAAAATGGTACCTTGCTGTGGCTGCTTAGGACTCAGGGAGAGTGTAGGACCCAGGACAAATCCCTCAAGTGCTTCATGTATTTAAAGAAAATTTCTTTTTCCTCTATTCCATTACTATCATCTTCTCTCAATTTTATGTTGTTTTTAAAAATTTACAGTATTTACTTAGGCTTGGTCATTATATATAGTTTATTCTTATTCTGTTTTTATTTTTACATTTAGCTTTCATTTTTTACTTCATAGTTTTGCCTTTTTTTCCCGAAAAATAAAACCCTTGTTTTCTTCCATTTTGATCTACTGTATATTTTTTTTGGATATTTACAACTCTTGTAACTTTTTCTAAAAAATAGCATGCGTGTAATTTCATTGCAACTATTGCAAATGTTTTACACAATTTCATTTTGTGTTTTTTTGAATAGTGCCTTCTATGATATATTGTACTTATTATCTCTTTGTTTACATTTCTTTCTTTAACATTTCCCCCCACATTTCATCTTGATTTTTATCTTCGAGTTATGATCAGTAGTGTCTGAAGAGAAGTAGTGTGAGAGGCAAGGGTAATGTTAGAAGGGTTGTGAATTGGAGCAAACATTAGCTTTCACTTTGTGTCACTGTTTAAAAACAACCTCTCACTAAATCTGATTTTTCTTTGTTTTGAGCTGTGTCTTTACTAGGTGTGAGGTATTGAAAAAGAGTATGTAGATTGCAGCAAGACCGTTTAAGTCATAACCTTTTAAAAATTGCATATATTTAAGGTGTACAACATGGTGTTTTCATACAGATCAAACCTTTCTGTGCTTGAATCTTTGGCTCATTTTTCTTTACCTCCTCTTTACTTTCACATTTGGCAATTTTCCAAACTAGGGACAAATTTGTGTATAATGTAAATAGCTTATTTATATGGTTTTTGTTAAATCTCCTCTTCAGAAGTCCCTGTTGTCAAACTAAATTTTGATAAGGCATTCCCTGTAGTCTACTCCACATTCTCACTTAACCACCTTCCTCTGAAGTACCAATCTCTGATTTTAGATATCATTATATTCCAATGATTATAGGGTTTATCTTTCAACAACAACATCACATGTTGGGAAAGACATAGCTTGTTTGAAGTCTGACACAGCATCTATACATATTCCCTCCCCTTGACCCAGAAGCCACAGAGTTTGGCCCAATTAGCTATATAGTATTTGAATTTGTGGCATTACCCATCTTTCTGGATGGTCGTGTGGTAGATAATTTGTTCATGTTTCAACGAATGCGAGAACCACAATTGTTCTGCTTACCCTTATATTCAGAAAGATCAAACATTATTGGTGTTTCTTACATTTGGGGGCTTAAAAATTTGGTTGAATGAATGAGTAATTGAAAGAAAAAATGAAATAAAAATGAAACAGTCTTGGAAACCATTGTATACATGGTAATCTGCAGTACAATCCTAACATTTTAAAGAAGATAGACCTGTATCCAGTAAATATATAATAGATTGCTATTGATTTAGCTTTATATTTGATATTTACAGTTTTTTCTTCTAAGTAACATTATGTCAAAAGACCCAAATTTAAGTGAATGTGAAGTCTTCATTTTCTGTATAGACACTATAGATATTTCCTAAAATAAATAAATGATATAGTGGACAGTGGAAATTTTCAACAAGGAAAAATTATTTTACTGAATGAGATTAGCAGAAATATCTAATTGCTTCCTTTCTTCACTTTTTTTATCTTCAAATGTACTGCTTGACACATTAAACACTTCTTTCCTAAAGTGTAAATAAATATACAGTTTACTTTAAGATTTGTCATATAAATTTTTCTCTACTTCTTCATTTTACTTTGGGCATTCATCATTTTATTGTAAAAACTTGTAAATACAAAGTGTAACTTCTTAAAACTATTCATAAACCATGTGAAAAATAGATATAATATAGTCTTAGCATACAAAAAATAACAGATATAAGTGTCTATTCTTTTAAGGAAAAGTAGTTTTTGAGGATATTTTGGCAATATAAGCACTGAATAAATTTTAAAATTCGAAGCTATTAAAACTCCCTTAGAAAGAGGGTTACACTGATGAATGCTCATTATTAGCTTCCTTGGATTGTATACATGTCCCCAAACCAGGAAAGTAAAACACTCTTCTCCATCATGCCAGGAGATCATGTTTAAGTCCTATCAGGGAGAGAAGGGTACTTCAGTGCATTGTATTTCTTGGTAAATTATAATCAAAATCATTATCAAACTTTAAGAGAGACAAGTTACTAACCAATTCTTCAAAGAAATCAAATCTCTTGAGAGGTTACTGCTTTTATGTATGAACACTTTCTATAAACATCAACCTCATTGAAGATGTACTTTTCAGGGAGTACCTGAAGTAAACTCAAAATCCTGACACATTTAAAACTAAGAAGAATTCAATGAAAAAAACCTTTACACTCAAACTAAACTGTTTGGGAAAGGTGTTTTATTCAAGATTCAAGATGATTTTGAAGTCAGGATGAGTTCATTATCAGAGCATTGTAGTAATAGCTAGGCCTAGGGAGAAAGAGTAAAATTACAAAGCTGGAACAAAACAGTAGAGTTTAATAAAATCTCCAAATGCCAAATGATATTTTGAAAAGTAGGAAATAGTAAGTTGAACACAGCAATTTAAAAAATAGGAATAGATGTTTAAATTACCTCACAAACTAGAGGATCACTGGAAACAATTGGAGTAGAAGCTTTTTTAAAAATTTGTTTAATGTTGCATTATTGGGAAGTAAAACTAAATAAAACTACCATTATAATAAATAAACCAACTGTATAGACAGTTAGAAGAGAAATTAATATGTGCAAATATGAAAGAAACCTAGGTCTTAGAATACAGTGTATCATGCATTGTCAATGATTTTGACAGAAAAAACTGAATAAAAATATAAAAATAAGCAATAAGAGAAAGTGTAAGGAAGTAAAAAATATTATGTCATTTTTCCTATTATTCATTTTTAGTACTATGGTTATATATAAATAAGGTAAATATTGGAATGAATGGTAAGATTAAAAGGCAACTCATTCTCTCCATTATAAAAATATTTGTCTGAACACTATCAAGAATCCAGATTTGTGAAAACATAATGCTGGAAGTAGAAACTTCTAGAGGTAAAGACTTGACTGATTAGAAACATCTGAAATGTAGAAACAGAGTGCTATGAGGTTTAGTCCAACCCTGCAGTTGAAACAACTGAAAAATGATGAACAATTTCATAAAATATTGTATGCATGTTTTTATTAATTTTATAACTCACTTTAAACATATAAACACATATAAATACACACACGTGCAGGCCAAAGCAAAAACAAAATGTGGTCATTACTAAGCACATCTAAATCAACCCTACAGTTAAACAGAAATAATTTTTCTATCCCATTCTTTCTAAAAATTAAATACAAATGTTTTAATTTTCTTTACTTAAAAAATTTTGATTCCTCTTCAGTCATAAACAGTTTCACTTAATTGATTAATTAGCATAATTATAGTACAGCATTTTTGCTACCACGCTGGGAAATAAAAGCACAGAACTTAACAAGCAGTTGGTATACAATAAAGTTTTACTTAATGAGCAAAATAAATATATATAAACATACACAGAAGAGAAAGTTAAATACTGTTTGGAATTAAAAAGAAATGAAATTATATAAAAATATTTATATTTGGATTACACTCTTTGGGGTATTCACCTTTCCATAGTAATTATTACTGATTTACAATGTAGTAATGTATTAGCCTTAAAAAATACTGATCATACTAACATTTGTAGCATAGTATGCTATGTTTTAAATTTTAGTTTAGGAATAGTTATCTTAGAAAGGTTCATGAAGAAAATTATAAACAACTTACAGTGCAAAGATGTACATGCATTTTTCATGTATATATAATTGTATATATATTAAAATATATATATTTGACATGTATGTGTTTATAAATGTGTATATGCATGTGTATAGATACTGCTAACCTTGTGTCTCTCATAAATGTCTCTGTCTCCTGCAGAATACCCTGGATTTGTTTTTTCTTTTGCCTGTGTACCACCTCCTATACTGTTTTCAAGGTAGGTCTTCCAGTTACCAACCTTTTGAAGCTTTATATGCCGAAGAATACTTCTGCTGTGGCTTTCCATTTCAGTAAGAATTTGACAAGATATAAAACTGTAATGAAAGATTCTTTTGTCCATGTTTTTTGAATGTTACTTCATTTCTTCTTATATTCACAGTTGTTATTAAAAGATTTGATATCAGTCTGACCACTCTTTCTTCCTAGGTGATCAGTTCTTTATGGAAACTGAGAAGATATTCTCACTGACTTTGATATATTTACATTTCACCATAATATATTGGCTTTTCCTGACCTCTCTTATTTTACATGCTATGGGCCCATTTATCTTTCATTCGGGATATTTATTGCTATGATTTCCAAAATATTTCTACTTTCCTACTTTTACTTTTAAATATTTTCTGTGCTACTTGCTATCTGGATGTTGGCACCTTTACTTTTATCTCCACATCTCCTAACTTTCCTTTTATATTTATTTATTCATATTTTTCAACTATAGTATTTATTTAAAATAAATTGACAGGTTCAAGTACCTGTTTTCAGAGAAGCCAGCAGCTTTTTTTCTGTCTTTCTCTCTTTTTTTTTTTTTTTTTTAACAACCAGTGATACCTCTAGTTGGCTTCAATGTTAGCTGCAGAAAATGACCTTTGTGATCCTTTATCTCCAGGCTGGGAAAAAAAGGTGGATTCAACAGACAGAGTCTACTTTGTGAATCATAACACAAAAACAACCCAGTGGGAAAATCCAAGAGCTCAAGGCTTCCAGAACGAAGAATCCCTGCCAGAAGCCTGGGATTTTGGTATACACAAGAACAACAGCATTTGAAGATCCTTGCAATAGGAAGTCATCTACAACTAAAGGTAATCCATAAATTGCTTATTATTACAGCTTTAGGTGGAAACTTGCTCACTTCTATTATTTGTGCTAGTCTAATGCACTACCAAGTCATGAAAAGATCAATGTGTCCTGGCAGACATTGTTTGAAGATTCCTTCCAACAGATTATGGCTTTAAAACCCTATAGCTTGTGGGAGTTATATATAATATTTAAAAGAGACGAAGAACTTCGTTATGGTGGCCTAGCAAGAGAATGGTTTTCTTGTTTTCATATGAAGTTTTGAACCCAATTTATTGCTTATTTGAATATGTGGACAAAAACAACTATTGTCTGCAAAGAAATCCGGCATCAACCATTAATCCAGACCATCTTTTATACTTCTGTTGTATTGGTCATTTTAGTGCTATTTCATGAAAAGTTTATTGACAGTGGTCTCTAGTTACCATTCCATAAGTGTATGTTAAGCACAAATCTTTTTATATTTATATTGCTTTGTCCTTCCCTTTTTTGAGAAAGTCCATCTCACTAACTTGATCTAATAGGTATGCACGCTACTAGTAATAAATTCTATTATATCCTTTATGCCACTATTAGATTTTTTAATCCCTAATATTTTACTTAGTTATATCTATCATTTTTCTCTGTTTTTGTTTCTCATGTGCTCATGCATCTCCTTAATTATGTTTCTAATCCTTATCTTGAACCTATGGCCTTCCATCAAAATAACTTTACTTCTTATGGTATTTCTCATTCTTTTTCTTTTAAAATAAATTCACTCACCAGATTTTGCTTGTTTGTTTGTTTGTTTGTTTAGTCTAGTGTGACCATATTTCTATGGAGGGCATTCCCTAGTTATATCAGCAAAAGAAATCAATTCAAGAAGGGATGAGGCCTAGAGTATCCCATATTTGTAATTATTTCCACTGTTTATCACCTCTCTAATGCTTCTGGTTAGAGATTAACTTTAACCCTCTGCTTATCTCCATAAAGCAGCATGGCATTAGGTTGAGTGTGAAACAGATTATAAAATCTGGAGCCTAAATTAAGATTGATTAGTTTTGAGAATATGGAGATGAAGATGAAAGGCGGTGATGGTTTGAATAGGGGAGGGGGTTCCAAGATTCCTAGATTCTGCACTAGCTTCTGCAATTTCCCTGATTTCACTCTAAGGAACAAGTTATCACTGGGCTGAGCCTTTGTAGGGCTATTAAATTAAGGGGGCCTCTCTCACAGCAGTGATGGAGGAAGAGGTATGAGCAGAACTCAAACTACTTTTTTCTGATTTATCTTCCATATAAGCAGACACCTGCTATAACAACCCTCATTCATTTGTCTGTCTCTCTGGATGTGTTTTAGTTCACAGTTTCTGCTTTCCTCTCTCCTCAGATCTCTTAATGACTCCTTCTGCAGTTTCTTCACATCTGATGACAAGGAAGGGAGTTTTCCACCCATGCTAATTCCCTTCTTGGCAGAAATTAGCTCTATTGACAGTTTATCAGTGAATTGAAAAATTAAATAACAGTGTTATCAGTAAGCATTGCTTAGTAATTTGTAGCAATTACTCTTGGTTACATACCTAGCATTCTCTTGGAAACATTCTTTATTCTTTCCTAACAGTATCCTATTTTTTTTTCTTTTTGGTAATTATTCTTATCCACATAGCTATGACTTTCATTTAACCAACCGTTATTATTTCTTCCCCTAGCTGTACTGCTTTAAGAATGATGTGGCTCTTATGTCCAATCACACATGATAGGGAGCTGCGTGGGAAATGTACTCTTGGAAAGCTTTTTTTTTTTTTTTTTCTTTTATCACCAGAGTAGCGATCCACATTTTATTTGGTTGTCCTGTCTGGTTTCAACACACAGAACTGTTGGAGCCTTCTTGGTATCTATCTGAAGACGAAGCCCACAATTAGGCAGATAGAGTGCCAAGAACTTTAAGAAAGTAGATCTGAGCCCTGAAGTACTATGTCTAGAACCATTCTAATTCTGAGCCACTTATTAGAGAAAATAATACAATACAGTAATAATCCTAATAATTAATATGACACAATGAAATAATATAACAGAGTATAATAATTCAATAATAATCCTATTGTTTAAGTCAGTTTGGAATTTGGCGTGTTTGTTACTTGAAAATAGGGCATTCTAACTGATGTGTTTAAATTTATCAAGAGTTTAAAATTATTTATAATTAAGCTTCTTGATACATGAGTCTTTAATTTAATGATCTATAAACTCTGATCTGTTGATCATGAAGATGAAATTATTATTGCCAAGTAAAGCAAATTAATTTCATTGAAAATGAAAACCCCCAAGACAAATTATCATATTAATATACCTTACAAAATGAGTTTGCAAACCTTAAAACATCTATACTTAATACAGAGCCATAGAACTCAGCCAAATTAATGTATCCATAACTATATAATCCTAGGAAAGTCACCAAATTCTAAACAATCCCTGCCCGTGGGAAAACAGCTACAAGAATACTATTTCCACTCTTTTAAATATATTTTTTCTGTTGATCCCAAACTACTAAAAATGTGCTTTTTTTCACAAAAACTGTGTATTTGAGGAAGGGACATATTTTATTTCAGGTTTAATTTCTTTTACTGAGGTCTACTCAATGTTTAATGTATACATTGTTTTCTGAATACTAATGGGGCACATTTGTATGAATTTATTTTTTGCAAATTTTCAACTGTATGTTGGGCTTAGCTGAGTGGGGGTGATCTTATGTTTCTTCATTTGAATATGGGCATTCAGGCACATGGTTAAGGATAGCCATACAAATGTGAACCAGAAGCAACTCAAAATATTTCAATGAATTGAAAACAGTATGGACAAATGTCTCCCAGGTTTTTGCATTAATTATTGACTTAGTGGACTAAAACATAACAAATAAAGACTGTCAGCCTTATAAACAATAATGATTTTTTCTTTTATTTTTTGCCAAAAAAACCCATGAATGGTATTTTTCAAACTAAATATGCTAAGAATATTTTAAAGCTTTTCACTTTGAATTTTTAGTCTACAGAAAATTCATATATTGGAAAATATAATTAGATTAATTATGAGAAAAATACTAATGCTTCTGAATTCCATCACAATTAGCAGTTTACTAAACACTAACTCTAAAGTTCTGTTTTCATCTATTTACCTGAAACAAAATTTCTCAGCCTGACCTGGTCTGTGGGCTACAATTTGAGTAGCATTGCAATAAAGTGATCTTTTTCCACTTGAAAGGAGGGAAAAACTCAACTTGCCACAGGGAATAATGTTTGTCTAAAAGTTCACAATGTATTTTTATGTTCACTACATGGCAACATCACGAATAAATCTTTATCCTGATAGTTGGTCAAAATCTATTTGCCACCAGATGATAAAGACAGTAAAATTTTATGAATTGAATCAAACTAAATAGTTTTTTTTTTTTTTTTATTATGACAGGATACTAAATACAATGCAGAGGATGAATAATCACATATGGTGAATATAACCAGAATTGAGGTTTAATTATTCTGAACCCATGTGCCTAATTCATATCCCAACACCTGTTACTTACTGTCTCTTGTAACTGTGGTTGATCTTGTAAATATGACTTCACATTTCTGTTGCTCATCTGTTTGTCTACGTCACAGAATAATTACAAGTGAGGTAAATTAAAACTTCTTTAAATACCTTAATGTTTATTAAGTGTTTAGTAGTGGTAGCTGTCACTAATTATTATTTATTAGCAAACGATATTTTTAAAATACCAGATACTGCTCCATTTCTTTACTCCTTTTTATATTAACACTTCTTAGAAGAGTAATTTATACTTACACCCTCTTATGCCCTCCTTCTATGTCTCTATCTTTGTTTCAACCATTCTTTCTTTCCTCCATTCTGTTTCTGTTTTGTTTCTACCTTTCTAATGAAATAGCCTTTGACAAGACCACAGGATAGCTTTAATTTGTCAAAATCAGTGATCAGTAGTCTCTTCACTTAACATCTCAACAGCATTCGACACATCTTGCCACTTCCTCTTTCCAGAAATATTATCTTCAGTTTTCCAAAACACCATATTCTTCTGTATTTGTTGTTATCTCTTTTTCATTTGTTCTATTACATCATTGGCAACCCCTCCTGACTCCACTAACAATTCTTTTTCTTCTTTTCCAGAGCTCGCATCTAGCTACATACTTTCATTAAGTGATCTTATTCAACCTAATGGCTTAAATGACTACTTTGGAGACTTCCAAGCTTACTTTAGAACCCTAAAAACTCCTGTAAGACCTAGATTTGTGTATCCTATTTGTACGCTATTGTTTTCCTTGGATATTTAATACTGATTTTAAATTTAGTATTTAAACAAAAACAAAAACAAAACAAAACAAAAAAAAACAGGATGTTTAATTCCAAGCTCTTTTCTTTCTAAACTCAGAAGGAAGAATCTAGTTTCTCTCTCAAACATACCATAGTAAATGTCATCACTACTCATCTATTGACTTGTTCAGGACAAAATTCTAAGAGTAATCTATGATTTCTCATTTTCTCTTAGTCCTTCATTTGTCTTGTTTATGGTAATAGCTTTAGCACCTAACATAGAAGCTAGTTTATAGGAGAACTTCAAAAACATTTAGTAAATGAATATATTTCTCTCCCATTAGTGAGAGAAATACTGATTACTTGAATAATACTCTTTTGATCATTATACTCACTGTGTTGTATTTTTACAACTCAGTAACCTGTAATATTAAACATGTAATCAGTTGCATGCTTCAAAGCTTTGAATAGGCACTGAGGATTTCTGTTGTGTGAGGAAGAAGCAAAACTAATGAAGTATGATTGTGCACTGAGAAAACTTATTTCCCACCTCTATAATGCACAATAATAAAAGTCATTAAATTTTTACATATAAATGTCAGAGCAGTGTTTAAGAGGACAAAAGTCTGTTGGTATTCATCCTCTTCCTTTCACACACTTCAAAGTTTAAGAATTCAGGTACTATGGACTGTAGTTTTACATGTATATTTTTATTCTGGCATGACTTCATTTCCAGAAAATATTATTTTAATATCTATATCCTTATATCTTCTTGCCTTATTGTAGTCCATTTGCAAGTGAGCCTTTCTTCTATTGTTAAATGTTTGAAATGCAGATATGTAAAAAATTGCTATCTGCTATCATTCTCTGTCCTGTGTGTATATAGTCAGAGTTTAAGATAATTTCATAATATCAATTTAATATATTATTCCAATTACATATTTTCTATATGCATCTGTCATCAAGATATTAGATTCTTTGAAAAGTAATTGCATATGTTTTATGCCAAATCCAAACACCTGTGTCAGATGACAGAAGCCCTTTTTCTTACTTGTCCTACCAAGACAAAGCAAATTTGATAATCACCTACATGTCAAAGACAAGAAACACTATGCTCTAATAACTTGTAAGTTCTGGATAAAATGTTTAGTCACTGTAAGTTGAGATAGAAAACTTTTACAGTTTTAAATGTAAGACTTTCTTAAAACGCAGCTTTTTTTTCCCTATGTTTCAATTCATACAGAAGATTTCATGGTCTTCCTTTCTTTCCCACGTTAAAATCACATTTCTTGTGAAATTTTTATTGCTTGTGACAGAGTGGAAAGAATAGGTAAAGATCTTAGAATGCTTGAGTCTCATCTCCCAACATACGTACATTGAAGTTGCCTCAAGCAGAATAACTAGGATAATGGGGTGAGGACACTTCAAGTCTACCTTCTCAGTTAGAGCTTTTGCTCTAGAATATGCTGTAGTCTTAACAAATAAAAATTGGATAGATCCAATGTGAGACTGAAAAGCCATATGTTCTCCATAATCAAGGACATTTAAATTCACCATCTGATCTTATCTTTTTCAGTCTTATTATTTCCAGGACAAATGAAAACAATGACAAGGTGAACTGAAAAAAAGACTCCCCTCAATGCCTGGAACGGACATAGTATTTTTCTCCAATCACTTGTTTCATTATTTTTGGACCCTACTCTGATCTGCAAAACTTCCTGAAGAAGGTGCCTGGATCCAAGCCATAGATAAGAGCCATGGGAGAAACCGGCATATATAGATTAATTACTAGACCAAACCCTTCCATGTAACATAATACTTTACATTATTACTAGTATTTCCTGAAACAGTTCTGACTTCAGATGTCAATGTGCCTTCTTTTAAGTAGGTTGAGATCAAGTATATTTATCATTCAGCCTCACAAGTAGTGATTATTTTACTTTTCTCTTTGCTTTCACAATTAATCAGTAATGATCTGTAGACTTTCTGTTGCACATACCTCTTGTCAATATAACTTTATTGGGACATATTTTACGTATCATATAATTCACTTATTTCAAGTGTACAATCAGTACAAAAGAGTAAATTTACCAAGTTGTGCAATTATCATTATAAATTAGTTTCATATTTCCCCAATAAGATCCCTCATGCCTATGAACTTTCAATCTTTGCTCCCTCGCTCTGCCTTGGGCAGATGCTAGTTGTCTCTGTCTCTATAGATTTGCCTTTTCTGGACATTTCACATAAATAAAATCACACATTATGGGTGAGATCTCGTTTTTGACTTCTTTCATTTGCCATGTTTTTTAGGTTAATCTGTATTATAACATGGTTCAGTAGTTATTTTTTATTGCTGAATAGTGTTTCTTTGTCTTGACATACAGTATTTTGTGTATTCATTCACTAGTTGATGGGCATATAAGTTGTTTCTAATTTCTGGATAATTCAGATTTATGTTTTTTCTTTTTATCTTTTAAAATTAATTTTGCCAGGATATACATGGCATACAATTTACCATTGTAACTTTTTTTTTCTTTTTTGAGACAGAGTCTAGCTCTATTGCTTAGGCTGGAGTGCAGTGGCATGATCTCTGCTCACTGCAACCTCCACCTCCCAGGTTCAAGCGATTCTCCTGTCTCAGCCTCCTGGGTAGCTGGGATTACAGGCACGTGCTACCATGCCTGTCTAATTTTTCAATTTTTTGGTAGAGACGGGGTTTTACCATGTTGGCTAGGCTGGTCTTGAACTCCTGGCCTCAAGTGATTCACCCACCTTGGCCTCCCAAAGTGCTGGGATTACAGGCGTGAACCACCGCACCTGACTCATTGTAACCATTTTTAAGTGTACGGTTCTGGGGTATTGAATACATTCAGATTGTATCAATTCAGGCTGCTATAACAAAAATACCATAACCTGGGTAGCTTATTAACAGACATTTATTTCTTACAGATCTAGAGGCTAGGAAGTTCAAGACCAAGTCTCCAGAAGTTTTGAGTTCTGGTGAGGGTCTGTTCCTCATAGACAGTGTCTTCTAGCTGTGTCCTGAAATAGTGGAAGAAGCTAGCTAGCTTTCTGTCTTTTTCATAAAGCACTAATTCTAAACATGAGTGCCTTGTCCTTCTGAACTAATCACTTCCCAAAAGCCTTCACCTCGTAATATGATCACCTCGGGCGTTAGAATGTCAACATATGAAGTTGAAGGGGACACAAACATTCAGATTATAAGTATCAACCATCACCAGAGCTCTTTTTATCTTGTAAAATGGAACTTCTGTACCCATTAAACAATGACTGCCCATTACCCTCTCCCTCCAGTCCCTGGCAACCACCCTTCAACTTTCTGTCTCTATGAATTGGATGACTTTAGTTACCCCATGCAAGTGAAAGCTCAAAATATTTTTCCTTTTGTAACTGTGGCTTTTTTACTTACAAGGTCCTCAAGGGTCATTCATGTATGGCATGTGTCAAAATTTCCATCCTTTTAAGGCTGAATCACATTCTGTTGTATGTGTGTACCACATTTTGTTGATACATTCATCCTTGTGTTCCTTATACCTCTTGGCAATTGTGAATAATGCCACCATAAAAAATAGACCTACAAATATGTCTTCAAATTTTGCTTTAAACTTTTTTGGTTGTATAACCAAAGTGGAATTGCTGTATCATACAGTAATTTAAAAAAAATTTTTTTGAGAAACCAACATGCTGTTTTCCATAGCTACTGCACCATTTTACATCTCCATCAATGGTAAACAAGAGTTAGTTTTTCCATGTAGTAGTCATCAATTATTATCTTCTGTTTTTTTTTGATAATAGACATTCTTTTGCAAGGAAGGTCATGCTTCAGCTTCACTTTTGTGTGAGTTTTCTACCCACAGTTATCATGAGGGAGTGGTGGATAATATGCTAAACTTTTAACTCTATATGTGTAAACATTACACATAGGTAGATCTTTCCTTATTTAAAGATGAATATAAAATATTAAAATAACAGGAATACAAAGAACAAAACCAAGATTTCCTCAAAGCTCTGCTGACTTGGTATGTAAATAGTTTTTGCTGAGATAAAAGCAAAACACAAACCAAAAAAATGCACACTTCACTTTGTTCTTATTAACTAGTACCCATGTTCTTTTAAATTACTGGAAACTTATTTTTAAATGATTGTTCTCCAGGGGTTTCAAAATTTTATTTTAATACTGGAGTATTTTTTGAAGCTTATATGAGCATGTTTCCTGCAGATGAAACAGAAATTGGGTACTCAGTACCTGAGCCCATTACGATGATAACAGAGATGGGAATTCCTGTGGAAGATTCGTGCCCCTGGTTCATAATTTGAAACCCAATACACTTGGTTATGGCAAAAATCAAATTAATTCAAAACAGCCATTGTATACATTCATTCATAAATAATTTTAAGCAATTTTATATATAGTTATTAGGAACAAGAAATGATATAGTTGGCATAAAAGACAAGGTTCCTGCACACATGGGCTTTAATGTTATGCTGAGAACAATATATGCTAATAATATTAATGTTAATTAGTAGTGATTAATGTAAAAATTAATAATAATATATGGCTACAGCAAAGAGAAGTGCTATCAAGAATAATTGCATCCTTTTATGAAAGTATGAATAAGGGAAGTTTAAACAACTCAAGAATAACAGGCAAAGCTTCCCTGAGGAAGTACATATTGACAGAGATCTAAATAGGTAAAAGTTAAACAGGCCTTACAAGATCACTCTAGTTGATGTTGGGAAAAAAAAAACAGAGGCGACCATATGAGGTCAGGGAGACACTAACTACAAGACTATTTTAGCGGTATTGGTGAGTGACTATAGGAATTGTGTGGTGGTGGTTGTTATAGTTGGAGTGTTTGTCCCCTCTAAAACTCATGTTGCAAATGAATCCCTAATGTGGTAGTATTGAAAGGTGGGGCCTGTAAGAGGTGATTCATGGATTAATGAATTAATGGATTAATGTGTTATCATGGCAGTGGGAATGCTGGCTTTATAAGAGAAGGAAGAGAAACCTGAGTGAGCATGGTCTGCCTCCTCACATGTCACACCCTGCACTGCCTCAGGACTCTGCATAGAGTCCTCACTAGCAAGAAGGCCCTCACCAGATAAAGCCCCCTGACCTTGGACTTCTCAGCCTCCATAATTGTAAGCAATAAATTTCTTTTCTTTTTATTAATAAATTACCCAGTTTTGGATATTCTGTTATAAGAAATAGAAAATGGACTAAGACAACGTTAAAAACGGAGGAAAGTGTGGAGCTTGAGAGTTATTAAATAATTAAATGGTATTAAATAGTAAAAGATTAGTAAAAGATTAAGGTTTTGAACATACTAATGTACAAGACTTATCTTAAATCAGGATGAAAAAATAATTAAATGCAAAATCATAAACAGTATAAAAGAGAGAGATAGAGATCAAACATAGTCACTTTACCAACTATTAGGTCCAAGATAAGGACAATATCATCACAGAACTCTTCCACAAATAATCTACGAATTAAAAGCAACTGAGTACAAACTGATTCTAAAATGTATTTGAAACTCTACCATTGCAGTAATAACTAAAAAAAATCTTTAAAAGTATGAAATGTAGATGGAATCTGCCATGCTGAATATCCACCAATATTATTTAAAAAGCTATTAGATACTAATAGACAAATATATCAAAGGATATGAATAGAACTCAGGAAGAAATCATAGCATTTTATGGGAGCATGGTGTATTTCAGAAGTGGCAACACTAATAGAGAGACTATTAAAATATAAATGGTTTAGAGACAAGTTGTTATGCATATGGGATAATAAAGACAAAATAAATTTCTAATAGTTTATAGAATTAAGTACAAAGATGTTAATAAAAATTTAATGCTATTATAAGAAAATATGGAAAATATACTTGTGACCTCTGGGTAGGAACAATTTCTTACACAAGATGGTAAAAACATTAACCATAAATCAAATTTAAAATTTGGCAAGACAATCTATAGTACAGCAAGGTTAAAATATAGTTACAGATCATGGAAACATATTTGAAATTCATATATTACACAGACAATGTAACAAGAATAAATACAATATTTCTACTATGATTAAGTAGAATTGCAAAGGAAAGCAATTAGCATACAAGTTGAAATATCAACTAGTAGAAGATATTCAAACTCACTAATAGTCAGGAATAAACAAATTTTTACAAAGTCAGATATTATTTGTCAGCTACGCAATCAGGAAATTTTTAAAAAGCCAAAGTTAATGCCAGTGTGTGTATGGTGGAGGGAGATGCTACTCGGATACACCATTGCCTGGAAGGGAACTTGTCCAGCTGGGGTAGTATAGTTTACAAGGTGCATTCTCCAAATCTTAGAGTGATGCTTTAGAGGTTTGCATATTAAACTTTCTCATAGATTTACAGAGACACTTTGACTAAAATATGTACTGTGCTATGGTTTGTAACAGAGAAAAACTAGAAATAATAGAATTACCCTGAAGTAGACGAAGTGATGAATAAAAAGGGATGTTATGAAATAAAATATGAAAGTTAGAGTACTGACATATCTGTATTTACCAAAGTAGTAAATAAATATATTTCCACACATATATTAGTGTCAAAAAGTAACATGATTGTACATAGAATATAATTTTATGTAAATTAAACACAAAAGTAATGTAAAAATTGTGAACTTTTTTGTGTGTATATATATATATATATATACACCTATTTGTATATCTATTATCTACTTCTATATCTATCTATTTATATATATATATATCTATTATATATCTATTAATTTAAGGATTTTTAAATGGTACCACGGCAGAATCTATACCTTGATCACTATAAAATTTGTCACAAGTGACATAGGTGTGGGAAACTGACATATATTTTATTGGATTGAGGGTGGTAGTTACAATGCATATATTGAAAAATTTGTAAGCAAATATTAAAATGTTCATAGCTGTTAATTCAGAATACTGGTAAACGGGCAATACTTAATTTATTGCCTTTAGTGAACCCTAAACTCCTTAAAATAGGTAAAATCAGAAGGCAAATATTAGTAAATAGTTCATTTTTATTTAAATTTTAGAGGAGACAAGTTAAAAAATCATTGTTTCTATGGTCTTTAAAATACAATATTATTTAATTTATAGCCTTTGATTTCCTCTCTAATCCAATATTTTTTCGATTCTATGGTCTTTAAAATAATATTATTTAATTTATAACTTTTGACCTCCTCTCTACTCCAATGTTTTATAATTTAATAATAGGGATTATTAAATTAAATTAGAAACATTATACAACTACACCATTGTGAGAAAAAATTACTATTAGGTTATCGTGAGTTGAGTAATGGAAATTAAGGTAGCTAATTTAGAGAAGAAACAATCATTGCTTTTCTACTTTTAAATCTCTTATTTATTAATCTGTAGTTATAATTTTGCTTTTATCCTCATCACTCCAATAATGTCAAAGTCATATTTTCTAGCAAAAGTTCTCCTGTTTCAGTTATCTATCACAACATAGCAAAGTAATTTTGTGGCTTAAAATAGCTATTTTATGTGTTCTCAATACTGAGAATCAGGAACATAGGCAAGGCATGGCTGGGCAGTTCTTTCCCACAATGCACTGGTTGATACCCTTTGCTGGATTTCATTCATCTTCTGGCTGGGCTTGACTGGATGGTAACAACAAGCTGTACTGCATATCTAGCTAAATGTCATCCATGAACACTTTCCTTGTTGTGCCTGGAAATATTATTTCCTGTTCCACATTTTTAAAAATTGTATTTTCTATCTTTCCTGTAGCTGTGAGTGGTAGTTCTGCTATGCGTTCTGTCGCAACTAAATTGAGACCTTATTTATGCAGTCTCTAGTAGTAATCTCCTTACTGACTTTCCAGCCCCCAACATAAATGTTCTCATCAACCTCAGCCTCTGACCATCACACAGATCTAAATCTAATGCTACACGTTTAAGACTTCTTTTACAACAATGTCCCGCTTCTAAGTGCCAATTTTATTTCATAATCTATTGCTGTGTAACAAATTAGCACAACACATAGTGGCTTTGAAAATAATCTTTTAATTTACCTCAGATTCTTTGGGTTAGAAATGTGGATCTGGCTCTTTTGGATGGTTCTTCTCTTTCACACGCTATCAGCTGGGATTACGCACTCTGTCACCCTGGCTACTTTTAGCTGTTGCCTAGACTGGAGTGGAAAATTCCAGAAGGCTTAGTTCACATGCCCAGCACCTCGATATTCTTACACACCTCCTCTTTAACATTTTCTTTCTCTTTCTCTTTCTCTTTCTCTTTCTCTCTGTCTTCATGTGGCTAGCTTGATCTCCCTCACAACATTTTCTTCTAAGAGTAGTCAGGCATCTTAAATTGTTTATTTCTTCTAAGACAGAGCTTTGTATCAGAGGGGAAAGCAAAAGATTCAGGTCGTTTAAAGCCCAAGGTCAGAGGCTACAAGATCATTTATTCTGTTGTGTTATATTGCTGAAAACAAATCACAGCCTTGTGGAATTTCACAAAACAGGAAAACAAAACCCTCCCTTTTTAATGGAAGGAGTAACAAATGTGTGGCTATCTTCATTTCTCTCTCTGTCTCTCTCTACACACACACACACACACACACACACACACACACACAAATCTTTAACTGCTCTTACCTCTCTGTGCCATATGGAACCTTTGAACTTCCCTTCTCATAATCTTCAGTTTCCTTTAAACATAATCTCTAATTCTTCCAATATTTCTTTTACTATTCTTAGTCATTCTAGTTGATCTATGATCCTCTTCATACTTCTTGTATTCCTCAGTAATCTAATATATGTTCTATACTATTTATTCAATTTGTTCTATACTATTTATTTTATAAATTGGTAGTTTACATAAACTCTGATATTCTACATTCATTTTCTTAAGTGCTATAGGATGGCTTAATTTGAAATAACCCACGGTGTTCCAGGACCAACAGGTTCCTATGCCTGATGCTCAGTAACAGATGGATTATACTGGGACAGCAGGATGTGCAGCAGAGAAAGGGTTTCATGATTGCAGCGCACCAAGCAAAAAAAATGGGAAGAGATTCTCAAATCCATCTTTCTGAGGAATTCTGGACTAGAGTTTGTATGGGGATCATGAAGGGTGAGGGGCTGGAAAACTGAGGATGTTGATTAACTGGGGTAACGGGGATAAAATTATCAGATGTGGAAACTACATTATTTGGTGAGTCACCATTTTATGAGATTCTTCAGACCAGCTGGCATCAGTGGGGTCCCTCAGATCAGCTGGTTCAGTAGTTTCACTGGTGTGGAGGCCTTGAAAGACTATCTCAAAGGTGCTGGACATGGTGGCTCACGCCTATAATCCCAGCACTTTGGGAAGCCAAGGCTGGAGGATTCCTTGAGTCCAGGAGTTCGAGATTAGCCTGGCAACATAATGAGAGCTTGTCTTTTTTTTTTTTTTTTTGAGGCGGAGTCTCGCTCTGTCGCCGGGACTGGAGTGCAGTGGCCGGATCTCAGCTCACTGCAAGCTCTGCCTTCCGGGTTTATGCCATTCTCCTGCCTCAGCCTCCGGAGTAGCTGGGACTACAGGCGCCCGCCACCTCGCCCGGCTAGTTTTTGTATTTTTAGTAGAGACGGGGTTTCACCGTGTTAGCCAGGATGGTCTCGATCTCCTGACCTCGTGATCCGCCCGTCTCGGCCTCCCAAAGTGCTGGGATTACAGGCTTGAGCCACCGCGCCCGGCCATAGAGCTTGTCTTTATGATAAAATTAAAATTAAAAAATAAAAAAGGATATCTCAAAAGATAAACTTAATGTTTCATAATGTCAAGTTGTTATCTATGGAACAGTTAATGTGAACTATAATCTTATGGCATCTATGTGATTCTGAGACAATCGGCACCAAAGAACTCGGAGGAAGCAGGTCAGAGAGTGAGCTGACCTCATTAATGCTGACAGTGTTGCCAGCTGGGTTTTCATTTCTCTTCCTCCCTTTTTCCTTTATTAATTATATAAAGTTTATAAGGATGGTTTGAACAGCAACATGCTATTTCTTAAACTGGAATTTGAGCATATGGGAGTTTGGGTTGTTTTATCTCTATATAATAAGACATATGTCATAAGTTATTTGCCTGTATATAATTCATAATTAAGGTATATATTTAAAACAAAAAAGAGAAGGAAAATGTTTTTTTCAAATCACGGTAAGAGAGAAAAACGAATTAATTATCAAGGGCAACATAACAAAACGTGGAATAGGTTTTTTTTTAAGAGATTCCATAATTATCTTCAAATGCATCAATATAATACATATTTAACATACATATATATTAAATATGTGCTTTTGGTGTCAATCATACCTTAATTAAAAATAAGGTCTCCCAGACTTTAAAAAGTGATAGCATGAAAAACAAAACAAAACAAAACAAAATAAACGTAATATTTAATTTTTAGTTTTTTAATTTCCTAGAGATGGGATCTCTGTCACCTAGGCTGGAGAGCAGTGGAACAATCGTAGCTCATTGCAACCTTAAAATCCTGAGCTTAAGTGATTCCCCCAGCTCAGTCCCTAGAGTCACTGGCACTATAGGCTCCCTGCCACCACGCCAGGCTGAGACTTAATAGTGTTCAATAAGACATACACATAGCTTCTACACATGCATATTCTTCAATGGGGGTGTGTCCTCTGTTCTATGTAACTTAGCTCAGTATTTTTTTTGTAAAATTATGGCATGTAGGATGTTTTTATATAAAGACACACACAATACCTATTAATTTTCCCAGAATGTCTTTAAAAATATGAAGTGATTTTAGAAGTATCTGTGTTGTCTCCTTCATTTTATGTTTTAGAGCTTATACTTTATATTTTTTGTAAAAAAAATTGCTGTTTACTTACCTGAATTTTTACTAAGTTTTAGAAAAATTTTCTAAAATCCAAGAAACTAAATTTTTATATTAAACAACCCACTGAAAATATTGTGTATGCATTTTTTTTTTCTGGCTAAAGGATTCTCATAGTGTGGTGCTAAAAGACAAATACTTAAAGGAATTAAATGTTTGGATATCCTACATTTTTGCCTTCTAGAAATATTCCAAAAAGCTATAAATGTAGTTGGAATTCAAGTGATTTGCACCCTTGCACTGAAGTTCACATTTAAATGAGTTACTGACCTGCTGTCACTTGCTGCTTTCTCAGCTCTAATAGGTTCCTTGAGTTGGTCACAGATTTGTACAAGTCATCTATTGTTATGTTCTGCTTATCAAATGGAAGGACAATGACAAGAAAGTTGAAGAAGTTACTCTGAAATGGGTAGAGATGTGAGAAAAAGCCAATTAAAGTGAGAGGTGAAATAACATACCGCTTTACCAAAGTATAGAGGATTTATAGTTTTTCTTTTATATGTTGATGCTTTATAGGGAGTGTGTAAGAACATTTCATGTCCTCTTACTTGAAAGATTCTTTTAAAATGTAAATTTTTTCCCAGGAAGTAATAAGTGGGAAGCTAGTGGAGACATTTTTGAATAATCCTTCTGGACGAGTTTCCAAAAAAACCCGAAATTTACTTACAAAGTACTGTATCCCTTATTGTATCTAGGTTGTACCTTGTAGAAACTGCTGTTTTAATATATTATTTTCAACTTGCTCTATATTTACTGCATGAAATGTTATTTAACAAATATAGTTTGATCACCAGATATAACCACTTGCCATGAGAAGACATAAAGGATATAAAAAAGCATGAAGGGAAGCCAAAGCAGGGAGATCACGAAGTCAGGAGATCGAGACCATCCTGGCTAACATGGTGAAACCCTATCTCTATTAAACACACACACACACAAAATTAACCAGGCGTGGTGGTGGGTGCCTGGCCTGTAGTCCCAGCTACTCAGGAGGCTGAGGAAGGAGAACGGCGTGTACCTGGGAGATGGAGCTTGCAGTGAACCTAGATTGCACCACTGCACTCCAGCCTGTGAGACAGAACAAGACTCTGTCTCAAAAACAAGTAAAAAAAAAAACAAAAACAAAAACAAAAAACAAACATTGCCTCCGCTCTCAACATGTTCATATGCTTTTACTAAAAATCTTGAACTACATTGTAAAAGGGGTTTTAATTTCATCAGATAGGTAGGATAATTCTCTTGCAATCATTGATCTTTAATATTTGATTATTAATAGTCCAGTTAGGTGACATGCAGCCTTTGGAAAATGCAAATTCACAAGGACAATTTTAAGACCAATAGTAAATCATTTGAAAATCTAGTTTGTATTTTTGTAATTGCTTTTCTCATTATAATATTTATTTATTTTTTCCCCATAAGATTACTAAGCTAGAAATTACTACTGTGAGAGGAAATATTTTCTGTGATTACTTAAATTATGCTGTGTACAAAATGATAAAAGAAGCCCTAATACTACATCTGTGTATGTAGCTATTTATTCACTACATATTGTTCTCAATACTGTTCTCAATATTGAAGTGAAGGCAATTTGAATCTAGGACTTCCCTGCCATTCAAACACTAAAAGTCTTTATGATGGGGAGAGAGCAGTAAGTAAGTTATAAGACTGACATCTTTGTCTCTTGTCCCAAACTTTCTCTGCTTTCTCCTCACTTGTGTGGCATAAAGGAGTGCTGCATTTGCTCTGTAAATGCTTCTCTCTAAAACATTGTGAGGATCCAAAGTAAAACAGGATTTGTGCATACCAGGGGCCACAGCATGACATGAATCTTGCTGACTGACGCACAATGGGCCATGCAAGATGGATCCAGGGCTGAGGGACAGGTAGGAGACCAGTTGGAAATGAAAAAGCTGGCTTGATCAGGAGGAAGACATTTCTAAACATTCCTGCTTTGTTGACTGAAAACTGACTGAAGTGATTCTGAAAGTGCACTAAGGAACTATCTGTGCCATTACTCAAAGTCCTAAAATATTGAGAATCTGTTTGTCCAATGAATGATATGATTGGAATAGTTTTGATACAGAATAGAAACTGATGTAATAGATGGGGTTCATACACAGAAAAAAAGATGGCTGCTTTTAAGTGTCAAAATGAAAGGTACATAAATAACTACCAAAAAGATGTAGAATGATATGTGACACATTTCATAATATTGCTGATGGTAAACATCAAAATGTTTCACATTGGATTTTCAAGAATAATTTGTGTTTCTTCTTTTACAAAAACAAATGGAAAAAAGTAGGCTAAAATAAGGTTTATTCCTAGTCACTGAGAAGTGAACTGTCACGTAGAGAAGAATGCCTAAAATGCGATAGTGAATGGAAGCAGACACAGGTACCTCCCTGATAACAGTTATCGTCCATATAACTTACGGTTGGTTATTTCACTTGCTTTTCTTCTAGGTTATTTTGAATTTAAAGTGGATTTTGTTTAGATGGATTAGATATCAGTTTGTAAATATGATTGATATTTAAAGACCAAATAATTAATTTAAACATATTAGTTACAGACAGGCTTTTCTTGTTGAAATTTAATATAAATTTTATATTATTCAAATAGCATACTATTACATTATTTTATTAATTTTTTAATAAAAGAAATATTTTCAAATGCTAATCTCATTGAATTTAAAGAATCTGATTAAAAAAAAGAAAACTTACAGGGGTCATCTCTGGGTACCTTTTCATACGTTAATTTATTCACTTTTGAAAATATATTAGACACCTATTAGGTACCAGACAGTATACTAGTCACTGGACACACACGAAAAAGAGTCAGTTATTATCCTTGAATAGGTGATAGTTTATAAGGGGAAGAGAAATTTGTAAAGAATCGTGGGCAATAGTGATTTATGGCTAAAATAGAAAATTGCTAAAAATACAGAGAATGCACAAAGCAAAGAAAAATGACTGACGATGCTTAGTGAATGCAAAGGTGTCAGGAAATGTTACAGAGAGATGGTCATACTTGAATGGAATCCTAAAAACCCTGAGCAAGTTTGCCAAATAAATCTTAAGCAGAGCAACAAGACACGTAACTGAGCTATGTTAGACTATACAAATAAAAAACATCATGACTCAATATATATAAAAAAAATTATTGACTGGGCACGGTGGCTCACACCTGTAATCCCAGCACTTTGGGAGGCTGAGGTGGACAGATAACAAGGTCAGGAGATCGAGACCATTCTGGCTAACATGGTGAAACCCCTCTCTACTAAAAATACAAAAAATTAACCAGGTGTAGTGGCGGGCACCTGTAGTCCCAGCTACTTGGGAGGCTGAGGCAGGAGAATGGCATGGGCCCAAAGGCAGAGGTTGCAGCAAGCCGAGATCGAGCCACTGCACTCCCGCCTGGGTGACAGAGTGAGATGCCATCTCAAAATAATAATAATAATAATAATAATAATAATAATAATAATAATAATAGTTGTTTTTAGTAGATAGGAAAAAGTCACAGCAGAAACCCAAAGGACCCTTTTTCTTCACAAACTCATAGTTAAAAATGTTATGCTTTCATAGAATATTTGTGTAAATGTGAAGTAGAAATACAAAGGATCTTGGCCCTCAGAAAGAACCTTAATATTTATACATTGCTAATCTCCACCTAACAAGGAATGTGCAAAATTAGATGGATTATTTCCATGAAAAGGTAGAAAACATCTGTATTCAAGACAGATGATTCTCTAGGTTTTCATGGAAATAATCCATTTAATTTTGTGGTTCATAATAATTACCACGAAATCCTATTACAATTTTAGTATATAATTTTACTAATTATTTGAGTGGAAGGCTATATTGTGAAATCACACTAAATATATTTAGTTTCCTTTACTTAGGCAATTATAAAAGTTGGAAGTGTTCCATTACTGAGAAACACATATGTAACAACATATATCTTCCGAGATATCGACATTGTTAAAATTCATGGATTGTGTATGTGCTGTTTTCAAATTTATCCACAATGTATCACAGGTTTAAACTTGTAATAGCGTAACTAAACCTAATTTTTATAAAATATAGCTATATTTTTCTACAGATATTTTTATTTACCAAATGCTGACATGAAAATACTCTTTCTTGCAATTTCCCATAATTGTTTTAAATGTCAAATAGACTGTATAGATAGCCCTATAATTTTTATGTGAACATTTATACCTGTAGGAATAAAAAACATAAAGGTTCTAGAAATAGTTTAGAATATTTATTTGAAATACAAGCCTTAGAATTTACAGATTGAAACACTAAAATGTTGTAAAATTTTTGTATAGAAGGAATTGAATAGAAGTTCTCAAAAAATAAGTTTCCTACCAAAAAAAATTGTTACTATGTGAGGCAGTGGGTATGGTAATTAGCTAGACACAATATGTATATCAAAACGTCACATTGTACATCTATGTTAGTTTTTGTATTGCTATCAAAACCTGGGGCTGGATAATTTATAAAGAAAAAAGGTTTAATTGGTTTGTGGTCCTGCAGGTCGTACAGGAAGCGTCATGCCAGCATCTGCTGTGCTTCTGGTTAGGCCTCAGGGAGCTTTTATTGGTGGCAGAAAGTGAAGTATGAGCAGCATGTCACATGGAGAGTGGAGGCAAGAGAGATGGGAGAGGTTCCGCATGCTTTTAAATAACCAGATCTTGCATGAACTCAGAGCAAGAACTCACTCTTCACCAAGGGGATGGTGCCAAGGCATTCATGAGACATCCACCACCATGATTCAAACACCTCCCACCAGGTCCCACCTCCAACACTGGAGATTACATTTCAACATGAGATTTGGAGGGCACTAATATTCAAACCACGTGAACAATTAAAATATATACAACTTTTATTTGTCATGTATGCATCAATAAAGCTGGGAAAATTAAAAGTTAAATGGAATTAAAAGAAACATGTCAAGAATATAGTTGCAAAGAGAAAATAGACAATTATTAAGAACAGGTGTTTCTCTCCATAGTTAAAGTTCTTTAAAGCAGGCTCAAGAATATCTTAGGATCCAGACTTCTGAACACAAATCTCATAACAACTGTAAACATGGATGCAGTTTGTTAACTGACCAAACCAATGGGAACCGTGAATTCGGGAATGTGATGGTTAGGGTAATTGCTGGTATTTAATGGTTGTCTAGAAATCCATTGAACAGCAATTTGCCTATAAATCAATAAGTTCAGGTTTTAATATCCTTTGGATACTTTGATTGCTTGAATAGAAATCTAGAATTGTGAGAAGTTTGAAGTTTATGCTGCATGGAACTCTTCAAGACACTGTCAATATGGTAAAGCTCATGTTTCCATATATGCAAAATACATCCTGGCTTACATGGAAGTCCTCTGAGAATCATCAGCCTCCAATAAAAAATAAATCTCTAATGCTTCTTCCTGTGGAACGGTGTTGCTCAAAAGAGAAGCTTCCCTTTGCCATGTAATGCCTGCAATTCACTGTCTACCTTTGTGACTTACAATGTGAGTTCAGCTTGAAACCATTCTTCATAGTATCAGAAGTCACAGGGAATTTCTCCTCATCAGTATTACATGGGCTTCTCATCATACCCCAGCTTCTGTTGCCCTGGGAGATAACAACCTGTCTCCTGAAGTGTACCCGAAACCCCAAAGGAATTTCAAATACATCATTTTGACTGGATTTAAAGCCAGGCTTCCCACACAAATGCTGAAAAATTGAGAAACACTTTTTTTCAGTCATTGTTACAGGATACTCAGGCAAATGGCAAGCAGTCAGAGGCTGAATTATAAAATCAAGTTACATTTGGATCGTGTTGCTTCATTTACTGAAGAGCTCTGCTTGTGGTGTCTTACAGCATATAAAATAAAAATTTAGCTAAAATCTCACACTACAAATAAGCAGAGGAAACATTTGTTAGTTGACATTTTGACAAAAGAAACTTGAAAGAATATGAAAGTTTTGCAGAAGTATCCGATGCAAAATGCTAGAGCAAAAATGGCAGTTTTATGCCATCTCTCTCATAGAAAGGTACCCCCTACTCTTTTCTTTCCCACCCCCAGCTTCACTTCTTAAAATATCCATGTGACCAATATAAAGAATGACTTCAATTTGAGTGGTCTGGCAACTGTCCTAGCCTAGCTAACTCTAAGTCCAATTCACATCAAATAATTAATTTTTCTCCCAAAGTAAATGATTCAGGATGTTATGTTGCTGAAATTTTCCAAGACTTTGAGTAGAATAGCCATAGTTAAAACCCACTTTAAATAAATAACCATAAAAGAAATAAGTGATAATAAAATCGCAGCTTCTAAGCCTTCACTCTACCCTGCACCCCCTCTCCTCTCCTTTCTTTTCTTTCCCCTTCTCCCTCTCTACACACACACACACACACACACACACACACACACACACACACTAAGGAAGCCCTCAGGAAAAATATATTTGTTTCTTCTCCTCATAAAAATATCAGGTAAATTCAGAAACCAGAAGTCATAAAATAATACTCATTTTGGAGTTTATTGACCGCAAACAATTGAAATAGCTTCTATATAACATACTAAGCAACTGTCGATGAAAAGAATCAAACTCAGTGAAATATTTGAAAAGATTTATTCTGAGCCAAATATGAGTGACCATGGCCCATGATATAGCCCTCAGGAGGTCCTGAGAACATGAGAACATGTGCCCAAGGTGACCGGGATGCAGCTTGGTTTTATACATTTTAGGGAGACATCAATCAAATACATTTAAGAAATACAGTGATTTGGTCCAGAAAGGCAGGACAACTTGAAGTGGGGGCTTTCAGGCTATAGGTAAATTTAAACATTTTCTGGTTGACAATTGGTTGAGTTTGTCTAAAGACCTGGGATTAATAAAGAGGTAATCTCTGGGGTAAGATAAAGGATTGTGGAGATCAAGTTATTACTTGCAGAGAAAGCCTTCAGGTAGTAGGCTTCAGAGAGAACAGGTTATAAAACGTTTCTTATTACACTTAAAGTCTGTGCTGATGTTAATGCCGGAGAGGTAGAGGTATAATGAGGCATGTCTGATCCCGACTTCCCTTCATGGCCAGAAACAGTCTCTTAGGTTAAATTTTAAGAGTCCTGGTTGAGGAGGAAGTCCATTCAGGTGGTAGGGGAGCCTTAGATTTTTACTTTTTTGTTTACACAACTTTACTTTCTCAATAGTTTTTATTCTGAGAAGAAATTGTGGGGTATAAATATTGCATGATAACCATAGGGAAGGTAACAATTTTCTTAATTTCATGAATATGTTTCACATTGTAGAATATCAGAATTAACAGGTAGGTAATCTTAAACATTGACTAATATTCGAATTGAGAAAAACATCCCATTTCATGACATCCAGTACTTTGATCCCATTGGAATGTAGAGGATACCTAACACATGGTTAAATTGGTTTCTTGCAGTTTCTATCATTAAAGCAGCATAATCTTAGCATAGTGCCTGATATATAGTAGATTTCTGGTATCTATTAGCACAGTGCCTGATACGGAGTAGATATCTGATATCTACTTATTGAATGGATAATAGATCTACTTTATATAGGGAAAAATGAGTCAAAGAGATTTACAAATGTGTGCCGAGAACCTGATGGCATGCAGACATAGATATCAGGACATGGAGGAGAGGGAAGCACAGAATAGTAACATCAGTGAATAAATTATGCCTTGAAGAACATCCTTAGGGTTCTTAGAGATACTAAGACATCCAACAGTCTGTGCTTTGTGAAGCCTGCTCTCTCTTTTTCACTTTATCATATGGAGAATGAATCACAGTTACACGTCATTGTGGCCAGTCTTTTATTTTCCCCATTTGGGGGCTCTCTGGTGGGGTGCTTTGGTCACACACAAGTAGGGTGTGACTAGAATTGTTCTTAGCAGGGGAGTCAGAAGATAAAATAATCTGATATAGCACTGATATATATTTCCATGGATAGACTGATAATTTATCATTTTTTAATTTAATGAGGCTTTTTAATTTTTTAATTTTTTTTTTTTTTTTTTTTTTTGAGACAGGGTCTTGCTCTGTCGCCCAGGCTGGAATGTAGTGGCATGACCCTGGCTTGCTGCAGCCTTGACTCGCTGGGCTCAACCAATCCTCCCACCCTAACTTCCTGAGTACAGGCGTGCGCCATCATGTCTAGCTGGTTTTTATATTTTTTGTAGAGACAGGGTTTCACCATGTTGCAGGCTGATCTTGAACTCCCGAGCTCAAGTGAACCACTCACATTGGTCTCCCAAAGTGCTGAGATTACAGGCACATACCACTGTACCTGGCCTAATTTTTGCACTTAAAAAACAGCATGAATGTATTTCTTATTTATTGTAACTTACCAGATGTCTGTCATGTTTTATGATCTGTCATAATTACTAGAATTGTGTGAAGCTTTCAAGTTATATTAGGAGGTGAAGTTGGTGCACAGACACATCAGCTACTTGTACATTCCAATCCCCCTGCTGTACACTTAGGGCGGGCATTGTGCTGAGCTCTGTGGATATGTAGATGACATAGCTCTTGAGAAAAATAATGTCACCTAACAAAGAGAAAGAAATTGTGTTCACTTTGCCAAACATGGAAAAGACAAAGCACTCAATCGAGCCTCATGTTCATCATGCTGCAATCAGACTTATAAGTAACACTGGAAGCAGTCCTTCAGGAGCTGGTATTATTCACCATTAGCATAAGAACAATAAAGGACTGTCTATTGTTAAGAAAACATTCAACTGGGCAATAAAATGTTAATAGGATAAAGGACATGTAAAGCATACATAACAACTAAGTAATGATAGTTGAACGGAGAGGAAGAAGTCATCACAGGATGAAGTACAATGTATCTTGACTGCCATTGACAATGAAACTACTGATCCCTTTGGGTATTTTATTCGTTTTTTTTTAAATTAGAGAAGTATCTGTCATAATCTATTCTTATTCTTTATCACTTAATTTTTATGATGCATATTTGTGCATATCAACTTAGTTTCTAGAATATAAATCGTGCTCCTATAATAGAATATTTACTAGACCACCAGGAAATATAAAATACTTTTTCTACATTAATGGGACTGAATCAACTAACATAATCATGTTCATCATGAGGTTCTGACCTCTTGATTCACTTGGTCATATGTAGACACAGGTATTTTTTGTTCTAGTTGTTGTTCTTTTTCTTTTTTTCTTTTTTTTTTTTTTTTTTTTTGAGGCGGAGTTTGGCTCTTGTTGCCCAGGCTGGAGTGCAATGGCACAATCTTGGCTCACTGCAACCTCTGTCTCCTGGGTTCAAGCGATTCACCTACCTCAGCCTCCCTAGTAGCTGGGATTACAGGTATGCGGCACCACGCCCAGTTAATTTTTGTATTTTTAGTAGAGATGGGTTTTCACCATGTTGGCCAGGATGGTCTCAGTCTCTTGACCTCGTGATCTGCCTGCCTCAGCCTCCCAAAGTGGACATAGGTGTTTTATCTTGAATGCAGTGTGAAGTATGTTCTCACAGGATATCACACTAACTAAACTCAAGGAAAAAAAAACAAAGCAAAGTAACTAGAAAAGTTTCCTTAGAATTGTGTGTGAAACTTGAATTTCACTCCTTTTACATCCCAGAAATTGGATAAAGAATAAACAGTCCCACCTTTCTCATCTACGTCTCTCTGCTTTTGCTTTAAAACAGATGAAAAATTAAAATTAATGGAAGGGAAATAGCATTTTGTGTCAGTGTCAATTGGAAGAACATGGAGTAGAAAGGGGCTTTCTATATACTTTTAAAAACACATAATTCACACATTGAAAATGATCTGAAACCAGAGCTCTAACTACAATTTAATCCAGAGTATAATTTCTCATAACAGAGAATGGTGTGATGATATATATCTCAATTTTTAATGTAATATAACACGGGTGCAATTCTGACAGGTGAATTTTCTTTTAATAAATGATATTTTAAAAGTTTTAACAATTCTGTTTTCTAAATTTATCTTTGTGTTTTTTTTCTCCCTTCGGTCAGTCCCAGTTACTAAGTTGAAGACACCTCCAAAAGGATATCACTATACTGAAAATTACTACATTATGCATGTTATACCAGCTTATAAAAAGCCACATATTAGACCCACACAAATATAGACAACAAACAGATCTTTGACTTAAGAGCAAAGGCAATATAATGGAGCAAAGAAAGTTTTCCAACAAATAGTCCTGGAACAACTGGACATCTACATGTAAAAAAATGTAAATCTAGACAAGACCTTACACCTTTCTTGGAAATTAATGGAAAATGTATTATAGAACTAAATATAAAATGCAAAACTATAAAAGCTTCTAAAAGGTAACAAGAGAAAAATCTATATAAACTTCAGTTTGTTGGCGATTTTTTAGATATAATACCAAAGGTATGATCCATGTAAGAAATAATTGATAAGTTAAGCTTCATTAAAATTAAAAACACCTGCTCTGTGAAGGACACTGTCAAGGGAATGAAAAGCCCAGCCATGGAACAGTTTACAATATTTGCAAAACACACATCAGATAAAGCACTGTTATTTCAAACATGCAAAAAAGTCTTAAAACAACCTGATTAAAAAGCAGGCAGATGATCTAAAGATAATCAAATAAAAATGTTCAACATCGGCTTTGCAGATGCTGCCGCCGAGGAAATTCTTGTACTACTAGCCATGGTCAACCCTACCGTGTTCTTCGACATTGCCGTCGAGGGCGAGCCCTTGGGCAGCGTCTCCTTCGAGCTGTTTGCAGACAAGGTTCCAAAGACAGCAGAAAATTTTCGTGCTCTGAGCACTGGAGAGAAAGGATTTGGTTATAAGGGTTCCTGCTTTCACAGAATTATTCCAGGGTTTATGTGTCAGGGTGGTGACTTCACACGCCATAATGGCACTGGTGGCAAGTCCATCTATGGGGAGAAATTTGAAGATGAGAACTTCATCCCAAAGCATACAGGTCCTGGCATCTTGTCCATGGCAAATGCTGGACCCAACACAAATGGTTCCCAGTTTTTCATCTGCACTGCCAAGACTGAGTGGTTGGATGGCAAGCATGTGGTCTTTGGCAAAGTGAAAGAAGGCATGAATATTGTGGAGGCCATGGAGCGCTTTGGGTCCAGGAATGGCAAGACCAGCAAGAAGATCACCATTGCTGACTGTGGACAACTCGAATAAGTTTGACTTGTGTTTTATCTTAACCACCAGACCATTCCTTCTGTAGCTCAGGAGAGCACCCCTCCACCCCATTTGCTCGCAGTATCCTAGAATCTTTGTGCTCTCCCTGCAGTTCCCTTTGGGTTCCATGTTTTCCTTGTTCTCTCCCATGCCTAGCTGGATTGCATTGTTAAGTTTATGATTATGAAATAAAAACTAAATAACAACAAAAAAAAGTTCAACATCATATGTCATTAGAAAGTTTCAAATTAAAACAATGAGACATCACTACACATTCATTAGAATGACCGAAGTTCAAAACACTGACGTCATCAAGTTCTGGTGAAGATATGGAGTAACAGGAAGACTCACTATTGCTGGTGGAAATGGATCATGGTTTGGCCACTTTGGAAGACAGTGGGCCGTTTCTTACAAAACTAAACATTAGCTTATCATAAGATCCAGCGATTCTGTTTCTAAGTATTTACCCAAATGAGTTGAAAACTTATGTCCACACAAAAACTTGCACACAGATATTTATAGAAGCTTCATAATTATGAAAACTTGAAAGCAACCACGATTTCCTTCAGTTGGTAAAAGGATAAACTGGTACATCCAGACAATGGAATTTTATTCAGTGCTAACGGATATGACTGCACAGTACATTGTTTATTTGTATGTGCCTCTTAGATTTCACTAAAATAGTGAGCTTAAACCTCTGTTCCACCTCCCTTACTTTAGACATTTTCTCTAAAGTTTCCTCAATTTAAGATGAAAAGTTTAGAACACCTGCATTATTCTACGAATTATCCTTCCACCATTTGTCTTTGCAACATTGGTTGTCTGTGCCTTTACTTGATGCTAGTTACATTCCTTTCTGTGATGTAAGTCTTCTAGCTAATTTAGTATGTTCGGATTACTTTTTCTCTCTTTAGACCCAACTTCACAAATCTTTTGCCACTTAAAGAAAATATTTCTAGTGTCAAAGCAAAATAAAATGTTGGCTTACTCTCCACCATTTACTTTAAATTGAAATCTATTGAATGTGTATTTTACATATAGATGATGATGCTCTTGCATATCTTTTATTTCCTGGGACTTTTTTTTTTTTTTGAGACGGAGTCTCGCTCTGTCGCCTGGGCTGGAGTGCAGTGGCCGGATCTCAGCTCACTGCAAGCTCCGCCTCCCGGGTTCACGCCATTCTCCTGCCTCAGCCTCCGAGTAGCTGGGACTACAGGCGCCCGCCACCACGCCCGGCTAGATTTTTGTATTTTTTAGTAGAGACGGTGTTTCACCGTGTTAGCCAGGATGGTCTCGATCTCCTGACCTCGTGATCCGCCCGTCTCGGCCTCCCAAAGTGCTGGGATTACAGGCTTGATCCGCCGCGCCCGGCCTTTCCTGGGACTTTTAATTGCCTTCTTTTCAAATGGCAAAATAAAATCTTCCTCATATCACAATACATCCACCCTATCTGAAATCTCATTTGCTTCTCCGGTCGATTTCTCAGAGAAAATGCTTCCTAGCCTTTCCTAGCTGGTATATACTCTACTGAGATCTGTTTTCATTCTAAGGCCACAGCACAGCTTTCACTCTAAAAATCTCACTTCACCAGACTTCTGTCCTTAATTCATTCTTTCCTGAATCCCAGGTTATTTTCCTTTGTGATTTTTCTCTCTTACTCTGAAGAAATAACTAAGAAACATTGTCTTTTAATTCCTTATTACATTTTAATTCTAGTTAGATGTTGCTTTTTTTTCTTTGTAACTTCTATTTTCAAGAATTTGTTCTATATTCTTAATTATGTTTCTACTTCTATTATGGAGTTAACATTTTCCCTTAGTTTTTCTTTAATTTTCTCTCTCATGGTGTTACTCGATTGAGTGTTCGTGGCAAAAATAAAGGATGCAGTTGATGTTTCTCCCATTATTGTGGTTTTCCTCTCCCCTTATGCAGTAATGCCAGAGTGAAGAGCACTTAACTCAAAGGTGCTAACTCCCATACTAGGAAGCAAACGTTTCACCGCATTTCTTCAAGGAGAGCCCCTTTATTTTTTTCAATAGGATATTAAAAACTGGCTGCTCTGCTCGCATATTCAGAAAGGAGTATAGAATGATTGAACTGTGTTGCCCTTCCAGAGTTCAACATCTAATCAGTCTTCCTTCTTTCCGCCCCACTTGCCTAGCCCATTTCCTGTACTGGGGCAGAGCACAAAATGTCTTTCTCAGTTGTATATATCCTGGGCAGTGGCTTATTCCTCTCATTTTTATCCATCAACTTACTTTACATATTCTTCTTCCCAGAAATGTATTGAGAGTTCTCATCTGCTGATAACCACATCATATAGTTTCTGTTTTGTTTTATGAGTTCATTCCTTTTTGTGCTTTTTACTAAATAACAATGGAATTTTATAAGGGAAAGAAGACAAATGCCTGCTCTCTCCAGCCATGATTTAGATAGGAAATTTTACATCCAGCTTTTATATTCTCATTTTGAATAGGAATAATGTCAACATGCATACATCCAATATATACATTACATTTGTTATTATGAAAAGCAAAGTTTTACCCATTAACTTCACTCACCCCCTAAGTTATTTGCATCAAAATATATTATTTTTAATGTGATGTTTCAAACTTAATGTGGGCTACTTTTCAACTAGAAGAGATGAGTAAGGATTCTGTTGGTCATCAATTTACTTGGCAAAATACAGCACTTCTGAGTCTATGCATTTAATTTGCATATTATTGTGCAATATAGTAAAATATTTCTTGCTAAAAATTATTTTAAAATATTTCCCCAGAAGAATGTTGGTTATTTCAGGGCATTACATGAAATTTGATGGATTTTTTTTTTTTTTTCTTTCTAAACAACAGAGTTCATAGATCACAAGTTGATGGACCATCAAACAAACATTAATTAGTTATTATATAAACACATTTGGCAGCTGCATTTATTCTATAAACAAAGGCAGGTCAAATATGTCATCACAAAAATGGATCTAAATTAGCTATACATAGCCTGCAATTTATTATGCAGATATGAAAAATGATTTTTGGTAATGAATTTCTCATATAACTAATCAAGTTTATTTTCTAAACTCTGAAGAAACCATTAATTTGCCTTGTTATGATAATCTATTTTAATGGGCCATTTCAGAATTCCCTATATGACTATTAATGACTTTGAATATAAAAGTCATCTCATGTTTCATGTATTCCTAGTTTTATTTTCATTAATCATTATGGACTCATTGAAGCACTGACTCTAATTTTTTTTTACACAAATCAGCAACTGAGCACATTTATGAAGACTGACTTCTGTGAAGCGAAAGAGCCCTTCCCAGAGAGGAAAGAAAAGGCGGCTCCCCAGTCTGGCAACTCTTGCCAAGGAGAACTTTAAGATAAACCTTCCAAATGTCATTTACTTGTTCGGTATTCTTAGTTCTCTGAAACTTTAGAGCTCAAAACCACTATGAATCCTCATTGGGAAGAAGGGTATAGAAGGAGGCTAGCTGTCAGTGTGCCATTTCTTATAGTACCATTTGGCCCATGATACTGTGGTGCTAGCAAACATGACATCACCAATTCCCAACAATAAGCCTCCTGCTCAACTTCCTGGGTTACTCTGGTCTGTCTATTTTCTTTTGTCAGGGTGACTATGGTTTAATAAAAAATATATATTTTTATTGCCATTATGCCACTTGAGCTTGATTATGGTCCTGCTTCATTTATCTAGGACCCATTTCTGTATTTATGAAAGTTCCATTGCTCTCCCAGATGTGCTTTTCTCAATAATGGATAAACTTGCCGTAATTATTATTAAAATGTTGATGATATACATTACATTTCAAACTTTCCTTTGTTTGACATATTACCTCCATAATTTTATCTGTTTTACAAAATGAATTTTCAGGAAATAAAAACTAGGGGGAGTGTGTAAGTTTGAAAGAATTATTGTTTTCAAATTATACTCAATGAAGACAATATAATGTTAATATAATTTAGCATAGTATCCTTGCAGTGACCATTTTCCTTTACACATACAACAACTAATAATTTTGTTCATGGATTATAATACTAAATCTAGTGGCATATGCCTTGTGTGCCCAGTGCCATTCTGCAGTGAGCCAGCTTCTCTTTTAGGCCCTGGAGATATAGGAATGCACAAATCAGACAAGGTTCCTGTCCTCATGGAGCTTATGTCTGTGAAGCTATATATTTATTGGTTGATGTCATGCTTTAAGGCCCATCTTAAATTTCACTTTTTCTATAAAATATTCTTGAGATGATTTCTCCTTAACCTTAAACTTTCCTCAATAAATTTTATACAGCAGTGTATATTTCAATTGAGATGTAGTATAGTGTAATTTCAAAGGAGGGTCCTGGAACTATGGTACTCTAATTAGATTACTATCTCTGCCACTTACTAGTTGTATGTTCTTTTGTTTTTGCTTTATTTATTTATTTTTTTTTTCAAGAGAGGACCTTGCTCTCTCGCCCAGGCTGGGGTCCAGTGGTGTGATTATAGCTCACTGCAACCTTGAACTCCTGGGCTCAAGCCATTCTCCTTCCTCAGTGTCCTGAGTAGCTGAGACTACAGGCACACACAAGCAGACCTGGGTAATTGTGTTTTTGTTTTGTTTTGGTTTGGTTTTTATTTCTTATCCAGATAGGGTCTTGCTCTGTTGCCTAGTCTGGGGTTGGATATACTTTGCCAATATTTTATTTAACCACTTGGTGACTCAGGTATCTTACACATGACATGAGGGAAATAAGAATACCTGCTTTATAAGAACTCGTGAGGATAAAATGAGTTATGCATGCAGATAATGTACAAAAATGGTATTACGGAAACACTAAAGAATGTGAGTTGTATTTACTTTTACCATTACTGTTAATAGCATTATAATTGTATCACATTGTGGAAAGGTTTTATTCTCCAGGGAAAACAGATAGTTTTGAAAAAAGAGGTAATGTTTTATTTATTTTTCTACTACCAATGATTATCAGAGTTCTTGGCACCAAAATATGCTCAAGAAAAAAGTTATTTATTTGGATTTAACTCTTACACCTATTAAATTAAATCTATGCAATTAACAACACAAGAGGTAAGCTGTTACACAAGAAGACAGATAAATGAGTATTTAAAAACGAACTATGAGTCTTTTACTTTGCAAGTAGAGTCTGAAAATAAGAAATGAAAGTGGTGGGAATTAAGAGGGTTTTGATTTAAGACTGCCTTCACTGTGCCTGATACATTAGGCAAAGTTGCTAAACTCTCTCATCTACCAGTGAGAGTTTTAATGGAAATAAATTTTATTGTAAAATTGTTTTCCACAGAAAAACAAACAATATAACACAAACAAACATTGCAACAGAAATCTATGTAACTTCAAAAGGTAAAGAATGCAATTTCATTCACTTAGCATATATTTCTTAAGAATGCGTCATACATAAAACACAGAGTATTGTGCATCATGGGCTTTGGAGGTAGATTTCTCCATGACACAAAACTACACATATGTCTTTGAAACAATTGACCATTTACTCCTGATATAGGGGATGCCAAAACCACCTAAACTCGTTATGATTAGGGAGTATACTTCCTCCATGTTAGTCAAGGCACAGATCTGCCTAGACAACGCTAATCTTACCAAATATTCTTTTACCACTAGAGAAATAACATTTTAAATGTACTGATTTATCTCTTTGTGTAATCAAGCTGAGGAAAAGTCTGCAAAAATGTAAAGGATTGAATGAGGCTTTTATCAATTAATAATGAGATCAAATCCCATAACAATAATAGAAACTAGATGATCAATATAAATCAGAAGTGAATCACTGAGGGCAGTCTGTTTAGTTTATTGAAAACATTGCAGTAACTTAGTGGTAGCCAGGTCATTCTCTCTTGTTCCCTTTGAGTGAGTCTACCAATAAATCGATGATCTAAATATTTTGATGTCTATTCACTTAATTTGGAATCCAATTGTTCATTTGCTCATTTGAAATTACATATTACTTCTGCAGCACCTGAGATCAAATTCAAGTATCCTAGGTATGTCATAACATTACTATTCAATTTTTGTCTAATCCTATTGCCACAGTGAAAGCTCATCAGCTTTTCCTAGACACCATAAGAGTAAACCCAAATAAGCTAAGGTATAAACACTGAATACATCACATCATCTCTTTTATAGATTTTTGTTCTTCTACCAGATGATCTCTGTAAAATTACCAGCACAGGAAGACTAAACTGCATTATACCCGTGGGCAATATTGAAATAAAGAAAATTTCTCATCTTACATGCAAAATCTATGCTTTTATTTTAAAACCAAAACCAAAACCAAACCAAACAAAAATACCTTCCATACATCTGCTGTGGAAATTACCTCTAAATATTACTCAACGTTAATAAAAAAGTATAAGACAAATATATAAACTGCTAAGGAATTATCTGTTTTGTTTTGAAAGTCAATATGTAGAAATAATGATGATTGATGATGATGATATCGAGGCTGATGATGATAAAGATAATGATGTTGGCAAAAAATTCCTGGTTAAAGGTAGAAACTTATGAAGAAAAATCCAGAAGTTATCTGTTTCTGTAGCCTGTAGTGATTAAAATGGTAATGTTTTAATAACAAGAGCAACAGTGATTATAGTTTGTGCAGTCTCTAAATTGCCCCTAAATTATTTTTTAGTTTGGTTTATAATATGGCTATCCATTGGGATTTTGTACATTAAGTCACATAATAATAATGGAATTTATTCTCACTATTATTAAAGTTAGATATTTTGATTCTGAACATTAACCTTTTGTTTTCATATTTATTATCATTTTATTCTTTAGTTTCTTTTAAAATGATATTTATGGTTTGTATAAATACTCTGAAATTCCATATTTTATGAATTCAAAATGAAAAAATTTTCCGGCATTTCTTCCATCATTCATCATCCTTAGGAATTTCTTTGTCAGCAGATTCCTTTGAAATCTGAGAAATAACTATATTCCAGCCTTTCCTAGCCAAATAATTTACCAGTATTTCCAAAATCCTGACTGGCTCCAAAATGATTGAACTATCATCCTTTATTTAGCATATGGACAGTTTTTGGCAAAAACTGAGTAGTAGTGTATTTATATAACTAGGATACTTGAGTTTGCACTCAGGTGCTGCAGAAGTAATATGTAATTTCAAATGAACAAATGAACAACTGGATTCCCAATACTCCCAATCTTGGAAGATTTATTATGAACAATGTTTTTGTTTGGTAAAAATTGCTAGCAGTATTCCTCTCTTAGAGGTTTATACTATGTATTTCTATATTTGACAATGTAAAACACTTGTGTTTATCTAGAATTTTCCAGAATCACTTGGATTTAGAGCTTTTATCACAATCCAACCCTCTTCTGAAGAATAATAAAAGCCTTTCTACTGAAGTCTCAAAGAACACACTTGGTCTGTTGAACTAGGTTTTATTTTAGGGCTAAGTCTGCATCTCCACTGATTGCTCTGTGAATTACTTTGTCAGTACCACTCTGCTCATTCAGTTTTAATTGCTATAGCTGTAAAAAGAAAATATTATCTAAAGAAGTTTGTCTGAAATCATTGATCGTTCATTTTTAATTTGCTTAGAGTTTTTCCAGTTTATTGAAAATTCCAAATTAATTGAAGAAACAAGTTTTTGCATTCCAGTAAAATGTCATCAGAATTTTAATAGAAATTCTACTAAGTTTTAATTAAACTTTGTAGAATTGTTATGTTTATACTATTTTGTCTTCCTTTACCATAGCATAGTATAATATGGTATTCTAGTTATTAAAATCTGCTTTTATGTCTCTCAGTAAACTTTTAGTTTTCTTGATTTAGTTCCTACACAATTCTTGTAAGATACTTAAGAACATTTCACATTTTTCATTGATGTTGTGAATGGAATATTACTTCCTTCCTATTCCACCTTCTACCGGTTATTGCTAGGATGTAAGAAAGTCATTAATTTGTGCATATTTTTCTTGCATCTAGGTGTTAACTGGAGTCATTTTTAATAACTTATTTTCAGAATCTAAGATTCTTTCAGGACTGAGTATCTAATCATGATGCCTGAAAAATGATAACTTTTTCTCCCTCTAATCATTTTAACTTTCCTGTTTGTTTAATTTCTTACTGCTAGAAACGTTTAAAATAAATAGGAAATCAGAGTGTTAGGTGACATAATTCTCATACAAGTTTTAAAGATACTTTCTCTAGTGTGTCTTTCTTAAATATAGTTTCCCCACCAAAAGTTTATTAGTTTTCAGAAACTCTTTGAATGCATAAAATTATTTGCAACATTTCACATAATATATACATTTATTTGGGAAGAAAATTCTTTGCTGTAATAGAATTTTAAAGGGGTTTATACACAACAAAGAGATTAAGAACTTACATTAAGAATATGTTACTAAATATAAAGAATATTTTTTCTTAGTTTTGAATTAATTTTGATTGACAAAAATGTATGTATTTACTCTGCACAACATGATGTTTTGGCTATCAAGCTAATTGCCATGTGCATTGACTCACATACTGTTTTGGGTGAGATTTAAAATTTGCTGTCTTTATGATTTGCAGGAATACACTACATTATTAACTGTAGTCACCATTTTGTATAGTAGAACTTTTCAACTTATTCCTTCTATCTAACTGGAATTTTGTGTCCTCATTCCTTATTAATTTTAACTTTTATAAACATCTTTATTTTATTTAATATTTATTTTTTATTTAGAGATGGAATCTTACTCTGTTGCCCAGGTAGCAATACAGTGATGCTAGTATTGCTCACTGTAGCCTTGATCTCCTGGTCTCAAGCAACACTCCTGCCTCAGTCTCCTGAGTACCTGGGATCATGGGCATGTATCCCCAGACCAGGCCAATGAAATTTTATTTATGTAGAAATGCAGGTCTTACTATTTTGCCCAGGCTGATCTTGAACTCCTACCCTCAAGCAATCCTCTAGCATTGGTCTCCAGAAGTGCTGGGATTACAGGTATGCACCTGGCCAACATGTTTAAAATATATAAAGTAGGATCAGTTTTCCTCCTTTGAACTTTGGTGATATTTAACAGAATGCATTACATCAATAGCTATATTAGTCTTAATTCATTGGTTAATTGCTTGAATTACAAATACCTAGTTTGGTGGTTTGAAAATGAGGGTATGATTTGACTCGATTGGCATATAATTTAATTTTTCATGGTTTCATTATCAATTAAAGTTTTTAATTTTAATTTTTTTAATATTTAATGATAATTTTATTTTTTTGTTTTTTCTTTATTATTATTATTTTTTTTATTATACTTTAAGTTCTAGGGTACATGTGCATAACGTGCAGGTTTGTTACATATGTATACATGTGCCATGTTGGTGTGCTGCACCCATCAACTCATCAGCACCCATCAATTCGTCATTTATATCAGGTATAACTGCCAATGCAATCCCTCCCCCCTCCCCCCTCCCCATGATAGGCCCCGGTGTGTGATGTTCCCCTTCCCGAGTCCAAGTGATGTCATTGTTCAGTTCCCACCTGTGAGTGAGAACATGCGGTGTTTGGTTTTCTGTTCTTGTGATAGTTTGCTAAGAATGATGGTTTCCAGCTGCATCCATGTCCCTACAAAGGACACAAACTCATCCATTTTTATGGCTGCATAATATTCCATGGTGTATATGTGCCACATTTTCTTAATCCAGTCTGTCACAGATGGACATTTGGGTTGATTCCAAGTCTTTGCTATTGTGAATAGTGCCGCAATTTAATTTTTAAATTTAACCCTTTGTCTCAAATTTTTTATTTAATTGAATTTTACACTAAATGTTATAGATTTCTACATTCAAATTTTTAATAAAAGATTTACAAAAGATTATAACCCCTGTTTTGAATTATAGTGCCCATTTCAAATTTTGTTTGTTTTTGGTTCTCAATTTAATTTCTTTGATGAGAACATTTAATTTCTTTGGTGACAAACAGATGTTTGTCGATTGAATTATTTTAATTCACCTGTCTTTTGATATACTCACAGTTTTATTATTTTTCCAACTTACGACTCCTTATTTCTTTATGCTTTCCTCGTGTAAGAATTTTTCTTCTGTCTAAATTTTCAAGATGAATGATAGATTATTTTTTCTTTCATAGTAAACATTGAAATGGTTTGGGGTTATACAGTTTTCCCAGAGTACAGCCTTCAGTGCATTTCATAAATTTAGATACTTCATGTTTCCATTTTAGTTATTTTATTTATATGCTCTGTCAAGAACATTTTCTGTTTACCCTCTCATATCCACTCTCACCTTTTTTCTGTTCTGTGCCCCAGAGTGATCGATCAGTGGGCATCCTTACCTTCCAGCTGCAGGTGAGTTCAGCCAGTGAGGAGCAACAGCAGATAAAGAGGGCAGAAAGTGAGAATGAGGAAGATTTCTCTGGATTTTTTTCTATAGGGTCATGATGAGCTGATTGTAGCTCTCAATCAAAAATCACAGCTCTTTCCTGAAAGTTCTTCCCCAAAAGACCCTTCTGTGTCCAGTTTCTGATCACTTCTCTTCCCTTGCACTTTCAGGACAGGAGGGATCACAGTACTCCTGATGTGCTAGCCAGGGGCTGCCATATCTTATAGTTTTCCTACATTTTGCCCTCACTTTAAAAATAATTACCTAGGAAAACTCTTCTTAGATTATCGCAATCTGAGCGATATCGAATCTTAGAGTATCGATAATTGAGATTATCGCAATTTGAGCGTGTAACAGTTTACATTCTGTAACAGTTTTAGCACTATTTTAATATAAACTATTTTGTAATCATTGATTTTCTTCTTAAATCTGAAGGTATGTTTGGTTGTTTGGGTATGGTTTTGTATGATAATGTATTTTATTTATTCTCAATGGACTCAAATGTTCTGAGTGTTAATTTTTATGAACAGCAGCTTCTTTTCATTGTGATTAGAATGAACCACTGTCTGTTCAATTATTGTGTTTTCTTTCTTTTAATTTTTCTTTTAATTACTTAATTATAACCCTTTTGATTGAAAGCCCAAAGGATCCTTGTAAAGCAACCTGCTGCAATTGAGTCCCTGGCCATTATCATTGAGACTTGTCATGGTCTACACTTGAGAACTGAGACCATCTGTGTCAACATGCCTCCGGCTAGAACATTGATCACTTTGTGCCAAATTAATTTGCTTCCGGCAAGTTTTGTCTGAGAAAGATGAAACTTTATACCAATAAGTAACTGCTTTTTGCTTCAGGATATTCTTACAAATTGATTTATTGCATTCTGCTTACCTGATAAATTTACCAAGTCACTTTTATTTATCAGGGCTAGTTTCAAGATGCCACTTAGCTGTGTCTACTTATGGTAAACTATCATATCATGTGCTTTGTCCAATCCCAATCATTTATCTACCTTAACAAACCAACCTCTAACGACTTCACTTAAGCTTCAAAGTCCCATAACTACCTTACATGTGATTTCTCTCTTTGGAGATGCCATGATGATCACTAAAGCTGGAATTTTCCTTCATTGCAATTAATGAAAATAACCATTGTTTTATCTAATCAGCACATTGGTGATATTTGTGGGAGTTCAGCACAATTAGTCTTGGGAATTTAAAGAAAAATAGAAGAACATCAGTAAGCCTGAATACAGAGACTGAGGGGTATCTTTGCCACCCTCAACATATGAAGCATGTGGAGAGAACTGAGACCTCCTGCCATGACTGAGTCAATCTGAAAGTAAATCCTCTCACTTCAGACAAGCCTTCAGGTGACTGAAGCTCTAGCTGATATTTGACGGCGATCTCAAGGAAGAACAGCCAGGCTTCTCTGGAATTTCTGAACCTACAGAAACTATGAAAAATAATAGATATTGTTGGTGTTAGTCAATGAATTTGGGGATAATTTGTCACACAGCAATAGATAATACATACACTACATGCATTCTTCTATATATTTTATCTGAGTTTTATTGTTGCCAATAGTGGTTCCCACTTTTCAACATCATACTCCATTATAACTAAAATTTGATTTTCCTTCTTGAGTTGGTCATTCAGATCTAGAACCATCATACCTTGGGTTTTTGAGTCAGTTAATTCCATGGTTTGAGTGTTCAAGTTGTCATTGATTTCAGTTGTCATGAAAAGGCAAGCAGATAGAAGTCCAGGATTCCAGATTCTAGATGACTGCATTGTATTTTTCCTTCCCTTCCTTCCTTCCTTCCTTCCTTCGTTCCTTCCTTCCTTCCTTCCTTCCCTCCCTCCCTCTTCCTTTTCTCTCTTTCTCTCTTTCTTTCTTTTCTTTCACAGGATCTCACTCTGTCACCCAAGCTGGCTCACTGCAATCTCTAGTCCCTAAACTCAAGAAGCAATCCTCCCATCTCAGCCTCCCAAGTAGCTGGGACTACAGGCTCACACCACCACACTTAGCTAATTTTTGTAATTTTTCTAGAGGTAGGGTTTTGTCATGTTACCTGGGTTGATTTTGAGCTCCTTGGCTCAAGCAATCCATGTGCCTCAGCCTCCTGAAGTGTTGGAATTACAGGCGTGAGCTGCTGCACCTGGCCAGAAATTGTTTTTGATAACTGAGCATAACAAGGTTTTTAAAATAATTCGTAAGTATATCTGAGAGACAGAAAACCACTCAGAAAACTTTCTTACCTTTCAGTTCCAACATTTCAGCCTCCATTTCCTGAAAAATGTTGATATCCTCCACTACTTGAACTAATTATGAATTGGGTCTAATTAAAGGCCTCTTGTGGTCTCTGAATCACCTGTACTGTCTTCATGAGAACAGCACATAGAGGAATGAATATTTACATATATTCACACACATATAAAAAGAAACAAAAATTCATATTATGGCTGAAAACTGACTGAATGTAAAACTATCTTTAAACTAGTAAAACTTCCATGTATTATTCAACTATGTACAAACATAATGCCAGTTATTTAAAATTCAGTCATTTTCCAGTTTATTCATTTTTGATCCTTACTACACATATAGTATCATTTTAAAAGAGCAGATAAAGATAAAGAAAACTAAGATCTAAATTAGGTATGCTTGTTAAAGGCTTAGTTTTGAAAGTAATCATTTTGTCTATAACAGTCAAAAAGATTTAAGTCATTAAATAGAATATTCTACTTGAAGTGCTTTTTTGTTCTGAAGAATTTGAGAGGTAACTGAGAAATTGTTATTACTGAAAACATATAAGCAATTATTTTGGAAGAGACAAACAGAAAAAGTGTAGTCTGAGGGTGAATTCTACATAAAAGTCTTGTATGCTAAAATATTCATTTTGACCTGTTTAAAATTGGTTTTCTAAACATAATATTTGCCCAGATCCCACTACACACACACAAAGATTCCCGCATGTTTTATAAATATTTATGATGACCGAAGGAAACTATTCTGACAGGACAAAAGGCATGAATTAAATAGCAATATGAAAAAAAAAAATCTTTTTTCTTTCAATTCTATTCAGAAACTTGAACTGAGCTAATAAAGAGCTGTTTAATAAAATTCTACAGGGAATCTCTTTTACAAAAAGGTGTTTGAAAACAGTGTTTATTTTACCTTAAATGAATTAAGCATCTCTACATGCAAACTTGTGTATTCTATTTATTTGCTTAAGAACAAGATGGGTTTTCTGTGGCAAGATAAATGGGAAATTTTAGCCTATGCTTCCTGAATTTGTATAGCTTTAATAGTAGTAGAATCCCAACGAATCACATTCTAGGATTCTATTTAGTATACAGAAGCTGACAAATGTACTGGTTAGGGATTTACTCTGAGTGTTAACTTGTACTGAATCCAAATTGACTCAAAGAAATAGAGTGGATCTCTTCTTTGAGGTCCTGATCTGTTTCAGGTTAACACTATTTCCAGAATTTCACTACCCTCATTCCAGAGAAGCTTAAATGATTAAAAAATGGAAACTATAACTGCATGATTTGAGATGCATTCTTTTAGTTGTTTCATACCCATTGTGAGATATAATTTATGGAGCATATAATCTACTTGCAGAGTGAGTTTAAATAATTTAAATAATAATTTGTTATTCACCCATGCATATAAACAGCAAAGACTCATCATAAGTACTGTTACTAGGAAATTGCCATGACATTGTTGTAAGTGTCCAGTACAAAGGGCTACAATGACAGCACCAGCCAATCACTCACAGACTCTAGATCAAGCTTGCCCAAGTGGTTTTGAATGCAGCCCAACACAAATCACAACTTTTTTTTTTTTGAGATGGAGTCTCGCTCTGTCACCAGGCTGGAGTGCAGTGGTGCAGTCTCAGCTCACTGCAATCTCTGCCTCCCAGGTTCAAGCAATTCTCCTGCCTCAGCCTCCTGAGTAGCTGGGTCTACAGGCACGCATTACCATGCCCGACTAATTTTTGTATTTTTAGTAGAGATGGTGTTTCACCATGTTGGCCAGGATAGTCTCGATCTCCTGACCTCGTGATCCACCCACCTCGACCTCCCAAAGTGCTGGGATTATAGGCATGAGCCACCGTGTCTGGCCTGTAAACTTTCTTAAAACATGATGAGATGTTTTTGTGATTTTCTTTTTTAGCTCACCAGCTATTCTTAGTGTTCATGATTTTTTTTGTGTGGCCCAAGACAATTCTACTTCTTCCAGTGTGGCACAGGGAAGACAAAAGATTGGACACCCCTGCTCTAGATTTTCACTTTATTCTGTACCATGCTTAATTATCACCAGTGACTTGTTGGATTCCTAAAAGATTTTTTTAAAATGCATAATCATATCTCTTTTTTCCATCTAGTATTCATAAATAAACCTCTACTGGAGGTGGATACTTAATAAATCTCTGTTTTGGGGGTCAATTATGGTTGCTTGGCAAGGGAGGAGGCTTGGCACAGTGGCTCACACCTGCAATCTCAGAACCTTGGGAGCATGAGACAGGTGGAGAGCTTGAGGCCAGGAGTTTGAACTAGCCAGGCCAAGTAGTGAGACCCCATCTCTAAAAAAAATTTAAAAATAAAATCATAGAAATAAAAAAATGAAACCTTAAAAAATAAGAAATCCTGTCATCTGTGTCAATGAGGATGAAATTGGAGGAAAGTGAAAAGTCAGGCACAGAAAGACAAATCCCACTGATCTTATATGTGGAATCTGAAAAACTCAAACTCAGGAACAGCAAATAGAATGATGATTACAACACAGTCTGGAGAAGGTGGGGTGGGAGGATTGCAGAGATGATGGTCAAAGGACACGAAATTTCAGTTAGATCAGAGGAATAAGTTCAAGAGATCTATTGCACATCATGATGACTATAGTTAATGACTCTATATTATGCACTAAGAAGTTACTAAGAAAGTAGATTGTTAACTGTTCTCACCACAAAAGATGTGTGTGAAGTAATGCATATATTAAATAGATTAATTTTGTGATTTCACAGTGAATACACATATTGAAACATCATGTATAACACAAATATATACATTTTTTACTTGTCCACTTAAAACAATTTAAAAATTGTGCTGTTTTTGTCCACTGTGATAATTTGTTATCATAGCAACAGGAGTTAATACAGAAACTAAGGCCTAAATTGGTTATGTAGCTTGTGCAAAGTCATGCAGACAGCAATTGGTATAGTCGGCTTTGAAGAACAAGCATCTGGCTTTAATGAATATATTCTGAGCATCAAACTCCATTTAGTCTGATCCCTGTTTGACATACATAATATTCTAACATAAAATAATATAGCACGTATGCCTGTGTGTGCATTTGTATGTGTGTTTCACAAACTTACATACCACTATGTTCCTTATAATCCTCACCCAATAACCCAACAAGGATAAAGACCTGCACTGGAATCCTTTGCCAACTAAAACCAAAAGTAAGAGCTTAGCTACAATGACCTCATCTGCCAACAGGCCTCTGTAGGCCTTAGTGGCTGTTTAACTCATGAGAGATAGAAAGGTTAGGACAGGTAAAGTAATGAAATACAAGAGCCTTCTGGACAGTTCAACACCTTTTCAGGTTATCCTCTTAGTGAATTTTGAAAATACTCTCATGGTATATGTATGTGCAATAAAAAATTCGGAAATACAAAAAATCTATTTAAACAATATTAGTCTATTATTATAAGTTAAATAGGGTTAACTTTAGAATATTTAAAATTGTTGTAACCAGAAACCTATTCAAATGAAAGTGATGCTGTCTACATGTACTAATGAAAAAGTCATTCATCTAAACTTTTATTTATTCATTTATTCAATAAATACATATTGAGTGCTCCAGTCACTGGAGATACCAGTGGTGTTACATTCAATGGGAAAGACATTCATAAATGAAAAACATGTGCCATGTATTAAGTTTTATGAAAAAATTGAGTTATCTGGGGATTCAGGTCATGCTAGTTTATAAAGGGTAATTAGAAACTACCTCTTTGTTAAGGAGAAATTTTAATGAGTTGTGAAACAAGCGAGGGAAAGAGCAATGTGGCTATGTGGTGAAAGATACTCCCAGCAAAGGGAATAGGATGCACAAAAGCCCTGAGTTGGCAGCCTGCTAAGTTATTATATTAGGTATATTAGATACCAAGTGTCTATTTTTCAGAAAATAATAATAGCATACAGTATAATAATTTCAATTGTAGATGTATTTTATATACCCTGCATTATAATCATATATTGTAATTACATATCAAAGATATATATGGTCAATACTACCAGAGAGGTTGATCCGATTACTGCAAAGTATTCCCTGACATCAACATTCCCAACCTGATAATGTGGATGCCTTTAGCTTGATTATGACTTTTATTAACTAATATTAAGATTTTATTAAGATAATTCTTCTGCAATTAATTTTCTATGGAAATTTCATCCTCCTTCCATTATGACTCTTCTGAGTTTTAGGTTAGAGCTGACTTCAGGGATGCCAGAGCTGTGGTGTACACTTATGCTCTGTAGGCAGTAATCAAAGAGAACTAATTACAACTAGTAACCTATACCCTTATTGCATTAGCTAGTTTCAGTGAAATAAACACTAAAATGGATTGTCCTGTATTACGACTAACATGTGTTCTATCACATCACTAACAGCCAGTTGTATTTATTTATTTTTGATTTTTTAAACAAGAAATATATTTTAATATCTAGTTTCATTTTTAGATTAGAGGTGTTGGACAATGTTCCAATGTTAAATACATGTAATTTAACATTTATTATCAGAGGTGCAGAAAAAATTAATAATATATTAAATACCAACAGTGAATAAAATTACGGGACTATGCATTTATAAATCCATGTTTGATTTTACAGAATTCCAGTTATACCACTGAACTGAAAGAAATGTCCTTTAACTCTTTACTTATAATTATTGCACATTTTCATTTTGATATAATTTATACTTTTAATTCAATGACTATTTTCAACAAAATGTGTTCAATTTTAAATATTTCCTTACCATTTATGAAGTATGACTTAACTGTTACTCTTTAAGAGTTCAGTAAAATAAATTTGAAATATTAATTTTCATTTTGAACCAGTTTGACCAAAAGTATCGTACATCACTACCACATGAGTTAAAATGAAGAATGGAATAAAAAGAAAAATTGATACCTATATAATCAGCAAATGATCTGATAAGACATTTTGACTATTTCATAGTTCTACCCAGCATAAGAATAAACTGGTTCCAAGGTACCAGAGTGTTTGCCATTTTTACCGGAAGCTATACATTATAATGTTATTCTTCTCAACAAGTCATCTCTAAGAAAATGGCAGTAAGTAAAAAATTGTTATATCCAACACAAGATAAGGTAATTTTTTATAAGATTAGGTTTCAAAAAATACAGAATATCTTGATAATTTTCAGTGGTCTCAAATGCTAAAGTCAGAAAAATTTAGCAAATAGAAAAACTCGTTATTATTGTTATTATTTTGTTTTGAGAGGCCAGAAATGATTTCAGTCTAAGAAATAAGCAATAATGATAAAACATGCGATTAGTATAGTGCATCTCTTTCAAGCCAAAGCACACTTTTCACCTCAGGAGAGGACAAATCTGACTTTTACAATCTTAATTTTCTTTGTCCAGAACATGACCCCATTTTAGATGGAATTTATTTGAATAGAGTTAATAACCTAAAGTCATTTTTCTCCACAGGATGGCAAATGGCTAAGTCAGTTTATAAAGAATTTGTATCATAATAAATGCTAATTGACAGTAATTGTCAGTAGAGACCAACAAACTTCTATACTCAAGTCTAAAAGTTACTGCAGTATTGAGGTTAGAACTAACATGATTCTTCCTGTTGGTCAAATTTCATCTACTCAACACGACTGCCAAGAAATCCAAAGAAGAAACCTCCGTGGGTCCCTCCAAAGCTGCATGATTTTTTAAAATGATTTTCCTCTGACTGAAGAGCCTGTTCATTCCTTCAACCATTTTGTAGTCGTTAGCTATATTTTCTTGACATTTTTGTGTCTTTTTTGTTGTTGTCCCTACTTCCTGTCCTCAATCATTTTGGCCAATTTCAAGACAGTACAGCACTTGGTAGGTACAATGGAATGAGGGCAAAAAGGGCTCTTGCAAGGAAGCCATACATGGGTCCTTTGCAGCTGATTCCACCAGTTACTCCAAACCTTTGTATCAAACACCTTCCTGGCCCATAGCAGTGTGAAAATGTGATTTGCTGAAAATATCGCAGCCTCAAAATATGATTGGACCACTGAAATGGAAAACATAGCTGTCTGAAAATGTGATCGGCTCACTAAAAATACCAGGACCGAGTTACAGATCACTACTAAAGCTTAAGTTTTTCTATTACATTTTCAGATGCCCCTTGATTGCTTGTCTTCTTTAGTTCTACCACACTTTTGAAAGAAAGTTTCAATTTTTAAGGCGGCCATAAAAGCATGGGAGCCATGTTCACGCCTGCCCCCTCTGCCTAGGCAAAACGCAGGCCCTGGGCAGGACTTGCAAATCTAAGGTTCCCGGGGAATCCGGGCTGGGTCCTCCCACGCCTTGCCCAGCCTGCACTGCAGCAGCCTCTGCTGGGCACAGGGACAAAATCACGCGGTAACCACCGCCAGCCTCCAGGGATTCGGACCCTACTTCGACTCAGCACAGGACTGGAAACTGGCCTACTGTATTTAATTATCCAGACTCGAGTTAGAGCCCATACTTAAAATAACAAGGGTAGAGGATTTGCAGAATTACAATTGTAATGGTGTTTGCAACACTATTTCTCTCATCATCATTATATGAGGCATATTTGGTAGAGTGAAACTAGGAATGGGAGGATCATTTACACTCTAAGTTATAGAGTTTTTTACAATTTTTATAATCAACATGTATTTGTTAATTAAGGAGATCATACATTGGGAGGTTGGATTAACTTTTTACAAATATCATACAATCTTGACTATTCTATTCTCAAGACTGGAGACCACCATCAGGGGCATGACTGTACCTGGAATCAGGCAGAACCACTCTTTTAAGTGTTAAGATGTTAAGTAGAAGTCTTGCACCGTAAGCACATTCAACTCAGTTCACGAATGGGTCTTTCTTTTGCCAAAGGCTTTCTTCAATCATCTGATATCTGAGAGGGAGATTGAGGGCTGCATTTATATTTCATTCTCTTTTGATTTCCATCTTATTTACCTATATAAAGTGTGAGTAGTACAATGGAAAATAATTGGACTATATCATGTCACCTCCCCACAGAAATATCTTTAATATTTTAATATTATTTTTATTAATATTTTAAATAATATTTTAATATATACATTACCAGCTAAGAGCAAATAAAGACAGTGTTCATTGGAAGAACTCATCTGCATTTTTTTCCAAACATTATGACTGAATGTATTGTCTACTATTTATGCAAACCTGACATGACACCTCCTGAAATTTTACTGTATTATAGTCTTATTAATAAATGCATACAAAGCAAAAGGAGACAGGTATGAAGTGAAAATGAAATTATGTTTAAAATCTCAGTTCTACTGATAAATACATAAATTGTTCAGTGAGATATTACTCTATTTAAAAATAAACCTGTATTTATATAATTTTCCAATCTCTGCATATACTAATGTGGGAACACCATTATAAAAATACAGTGTAAGGTACATAACCTATAAATAATTCTAATGAAAAAATTATTTTACTGTGAAGAGGGAATCTATAATAAATACTAGCTGTAGGAACAAATGTTCCTCTTAGCCTCAGATTATCAAAATTTAAAATAAACATGCAATATACTGTAAAGCAATGTCTCGAACAGATGTAACTGTGAGTAACATAGTTACAAACACCTGAGTAATTATTTTAAGCCACAGAGAGTAAAATACGAGGTAATCACGCAGGCTGTGTTTCCTCGTAGAAAACAGGCTCAGTGGCCCTTCTATGTGAATGCCCTCCTCACCAAATTCTCTATGACATCAAGATGCCAGGCCCTCCTTATCCTGTGATAAGGATATCCAACCTATGCTACTCACCCACTCTAGGGACACCATCCTCCTCCTGCTAAAACTCCAACATGCCACTCTTGACCACCAAAACTACTATTTTCGCTGATACTTATTTTTCTGGACCTCACCTAAAGACTTCTTGACTAAATTCATCTGGAAGCAAAGAGAAGCAAAGAGGAAGGATAAGAGAATAAGAGTTATAATAATTTTTAACATTCTATAAAGCAAAGTAAGAGGGAGTTTTGTGAAGTTAGGAAGTCTACTTGAACAACTCCTTCTACAAATTCAGAAAATTAAAATGTATGTAAAAAATTACATAGAATTAGTACAGTCAACTCCCTATACAAGTTAATATAGGAAAGAAGAAAATAAGGAATAGTATATGTCTGCACACAAATAAAGCATGAAAGAAAGGTATGTTCAAAACCAGAAAACCTCAGAAGCAAGGTTTCAGAACTCAGGAGAAAATTGGCAATAAAAGGGGATCACAAGCTTGAAAGTATAGTAAGATAAATCACATTACGTGTTTTGTGTTCAAACTCTTTATAAAATAATAAGCACTAGTAGAAAAGGGTAGAATCATGAGTGCAACAAGAAATAAGTTAGATGGGAGGCCGAGACGGGCAGATCACGAGGTCAGGAGATCGAGACCATCCTGGCTAACATGGTGAAACCCTGTCTCTACTAAAAATACAAAAAAAAAAAAAAAAAAAAAAAACTAGCTGGGCGTGGTGGCGGGCGCCTGTAGTCCCAGCTACACTGGAGGCTGAGGCAGGAGAATGGCATGAACCCGGGAGGCGGAGCTTGCAGTGAGCCAAGATTGCGCCACTGCACTTCAGCCTGGGCGACAGAGCAAGACTCCATCTCAAAAAAAAAAAGAAATAAGTTAGACAAAACAATGGCAAAATAATGTTGACTCAATAGCATAAAGACTAATAAAATAGTTATAAGAGAAAAGGATCTCAACATCCTTTCATAAACAGGAAAATGCAGTTAATGATGAGTCTAGTAGAACAAATAGTATTCTATTTAAGAAGGTATATACAATTACACAGAAGTTGGAAAGAGACTAAAATGCATTTAATACTTTAGAAATCTATTCAGTTCAAAGATTATGAGAATGTTCAATTGATGAGAATTATTAAAAATGAAGATAAACTCTACAATGAAAGGAAATTAATGAAACTAATGAAATAATTAAAATAGGCAACATGGTTGGCATAATACCTCATTCTACTATAAATAAATTCTCAATAGGAAACCCTATTGTTAATCACTATTAAGAAAATAAGAATTTAAAGATGAATTTGGTATTGAATTTTAGTTTTGGGGAAGAAAATGAATTAGATTGGTAAAAGTTAAAGACAATAAATAAGTGTAATATAGAATTTTTTTTGTTTTTATTTTTTTAAACAACAATCCCAGACCATGATAGGATGTTCTTTAAACATTTACTTAGTTCTTAATGTATTTTCTTATTTGGGAAATAAATAATCAAGAAGACTTTATCTGAAATGACAAAAAGTCAATTAAATGCACACGTTGCCAATTTTCTGAAATGACATAATTTTTAAAATGTATTTTCTCAGATTAGTCTAATCTCAAGGGCAAGAGTGAAAGTTCCTCTCTCAGGGTTCCCTTTGTTTTTACTTGGTTACAGAGGACCCAGTGAGTACATTGATGGAGAAACTAGGCAAGGGGAGGGAAGACTGGCTCAGGCATGGGCTGTTAGGCATCCGTCCCCTCTGGATCTGTCTGGTAAGGTATCTCCTGGGACACAAAAGGAGAAGGCAGTTTTCCATGCAGAGTAGATAGACCAGCACAGGCATTAGATAAAGGTTTTGTGAAACTGCATTGGGTTATGTGATGTGAGTGTTTCGCTGCTCAGGGCTTCTGGCTTCTGGGCTATCCACTTTGCTGCCAGCTTCCTTGGGTTTTTGCTCTACCTTTTTGTGCTTCCTCATGACACTCCTATCATTTCTAACCACCCAAACCATCTTCTTGGACCATTTAAGATGCACTACGTGTAACTTAATAAGATTTGAACCCAAACCCACCAGAGTTGAAAACAGACAATCATGCCCCTAGGGAAAGCTTATGAAGCATGGTGATACTTGAACTCCATGCTGGGGAAAGTCTTTTATCCATAAAATGAGCAAAGAAAACCCGAACAAGTTAAATTGTCCAAATCAAAGCAGGTAAGCATTTACGTTCTGCCATAGACACGTTAAAGCAATTAAGAGAAGGTTTAAAAAATAATAATAAAAAGTAATTAAGTAGCAACATGTAATTATAGAGAAGTTCTTTGACATTTATACCCATTTATTTAAGAGAATTATATTTCATTTGCATAGGACTTTATGATTCACAAAAATTTGATATATTTTATCCTTGTGAATATTTGGGAGTTAGAGGAGACAAGTGCTATTTACATATCTATGAGTGGCACTGGAGTGCTAATTGTTCCCAGTTGAACAGATATACCCCACTATTCTGTCACCATATAGCTGTGTGATCTTAGGTAATAATACTGGCTAATATTTCTACTATGTTTAATAAACATCTGGTACTTTTCTTGTCTGTCACATGTCTTTACTCATTTGATTCCAAACCAGTGAAGTAGGTATTTTTTTTTTTCTTTGTTTCTTTTCTTTTTTGGGGGGGGGACATGAAGTCTTGCTCTGCTGCCAAGGCTGGAGTGCAGTGGCACAATCTTGGATCACTTCAACCTCCTCCTCCCGGGTTCAAGTGATTCTCTTGCCTCAGCTTCCCAAGTAGCTGGGACTACAGGCATGCACCACCATGCCTGACTAATTTTTGTATTTTTTAGTAGAGACGGGGTTTCACTATATGTTGGCCAGGCTGACCTCAGGTGATCCGCTGACTTCAGGTGATCCACCCACCTCGGCCTCCCAAAGTGCTGGGATTATAGGTATGAGCCACTTCACCTGGCTAGTATTATTATTTTCATATCCCTTTACTGATAAGGCAACTGAGGCACAGAGAGATGAAGAACTTTTCGAAATTCACATAGTCTTTATTTGCTGAGCTGATTTTGAACCTAGGCATCCTGATTGTAAAACTCCCATTTATGAAGTGTATATTCTGCTTACCTTCCTGATTGGTTACCTCCTTTCTGACCTATTTTTCTCTTCCATACCAAAAAAAAAAAAAAAAAATAGGCTTGCAAGGAAAAATGGTAAGAGACACATGTAAGGCAATTTACACTATGTCTGGTATATGATAAAGTATTATTAAATCATTGTTTTAGCATTCTTTGGGAATCTAAAGAAATCACAACTCAGAAATTTGTTTTAAAGTAAATTTAAGGAAGTTACATAGGTGAAAGTGGAGTAGCTTAATCTAAAATTTTAGTTGTATAGATTAAAATCTAGTGCTCCAAAACACATTGAATTTTAATGCTGACTGTAGTTTTGTTGTAAGAGCAGTAACACGTTAGCAGATAGATGTGTTTTAAAGGATAACCCCAGGCTGAGAACCTCAGTGCTGGAAAATAGTGGATGAATGCCAGAAGTATGATGTTTCTTGTGAAACCTCACAAGTGAAGACCTACACCTATATACAGGTAAAACCTTAAGCGTTAGTGGTCAAATAGAATGAAATGCCTTGAGGCATCATTTCTTTAGGTCTCTGCTGCTTTAGTTCACTGCTAGGGCACTTACTCCCTTTGATGTAAAATGTCTTTGAGTTCTGCCTGGAAACTGTGGCCAGGGATGCTTTAGTATGGAAATCAACTAGTTTTTCTGAGGAAGCAAGACACACCAGAAATGAATATTTGGTTGCTTAGTCTTTTATGTTATTCTATTATTTCTTATCAGGGGACAAATGTAGTTTTCTAGATGTAAAGCAAAAAACAAAAAACAAAACAGACAAAAACAAGAAAGAAAGAAAAATATAGAAGAACCAGGTTTCCATAAGATCAAATGTATATTTCCTTTCTCAGAAAGTTGAGTTTGTGGCTTCTCAGTAGAGAGAGTCAGGAGTCAGAACCAGAAAATTAACATAATTAACTGATCATTAACTTCCTTGACATCAGTGAAAAGATGTAAAGCTCCTAGTGATGATAACAGAAAAAAGAACAGGCCTTCTTCTAAATGTTACAGTAACTAGTTTCTTGCAGAAAATTAATGAACAACCCGTGGGTCAACATAAATCCACATTGTAAATCCACCATATAGGGAACTTTGGATTTTCATTTACATAATGACCTTCAATGTAATACAAGTTTATTCTGGAGTTTTTGGTGGAACCTTAAAATCAGATACTAACATGTATCCTTTAATTTTCATATGTACATAGATTCTTTTGGGATCCAGTACTTAAACTTGCTATGATTAATAAAGGAAGAACCTAGACAGGCTCAATAATTAATAATATGTTGGGGGTCAAAAGAAATTATTGATTAATGTATGATACTGTACACCTGATTCCTAATACAAGTAGAAATAATGTTAATAAGATTATGGGATTGAAGGGAATGAGAAACTCTATAAGGTCGTGACCTCTTTATTCGTTTCGTTTTGTGGAGAGAATTTGGTGTCTTAAGAAATTATAAAATAAAGATGTTACTATAGGTTCATTTTATAGTTTTATGTAAAAATCCATTCAGAATTTTACTTCTATGTTCTAAATCCAATGTGTTGCAAATTTTATTTATAATACATTTGTGTGGGTTATATTATTATCAGACAAGAATATTTAAAAAATTGCTGTCTCAAATGGAGAATCCTAGGAAGATTAATTTGTTAAAATTTGATTAAACTAATCTACTTATTAAGTATATTTCTTATATGAGGCTAATTTTGTTTAGAGACACTTAAAGTTACAATGTAGAAAAGGCAAAATAAATAACTGGAATTATTACTTGCTTCCAAAAGCAAAAAAATTAGCAGTGACAGCAAGAAATAGGTGTGTTATAAGCAATTTATGAGAACAAGAGATGAATAAATCTCAGTAATTGAGTCGCCTCAAAAGTATACTGAAATATCTAATATTGGTTTGAGTATGAAAACTACCCCAGGATTGTTTTCTCACTTAAAGTTGCCAAGCAAACAAAAATATCTAATGTCAAATTAACTGATCGGGGAAAAAAAGAATGAGAGACACAGAGACTGAAACAATTCAAATCTGCCCAGAGCAACACACAGGTGTTTTATTTAAGGTGCTGCACTTTGCTGCCTGTCTCTGATGACTGATGTGATAACGATTGCTATTGAATTCGAAACTCCAAGTTTTAATAATGACAGTTGTCTTTGTCAACAAAAAAGGATTCTTTCCCTGATATTCTTTACCTTTAGTTTCTGCCAAGTGAGGGCTGAGGGTGCTTACAGTTACTGCTAGTTATCATGATTAATTTTGTGTCCAGATGTTTAATCTGGAGTGCCCAGATATTACCTTAAATATTATTCTGGGTGTGTCTATGAGCGTGTTTCTGGACAAGTTCAACACTTAAAATGGTAGGCTAAGTAAAGCAGATTACCCTTCTCACTATGGGCTGGCCTCAACCAGTTAAGTGAAGGCTTGAATAGAACAAAGGCTGAGCAAGAGAGAATGAGCTCTCTCTGCCAGGTGTTCTTCAAGCTGGGATATCAGTCTTCCCTTTGTATTTGAACAAGAACTTATGCTACCATTTTCTTCTCAGGCCTTTGAACTCCAGATCTTGGAACTTCTTATGAGTCCAAATCACGAGTCAATTTCTTATAATACATCTCTTCATGTATGTTTTTTCCTCACAATATAATAATATTAAATCTTTCTTTTAATTTCTTAAAATTAGTCTCTATATAGAGGGAGAAAGGAAGGGATCACTATCTATCTCTCTCTCTCTCTCTCTCTCTCTCTCTCTATCTTTATCCATCTACCTTTTTTTTTTTTTTTTTTTTTTTGAAATAGAGTCTAGTTCTGTCACCCAGGCTGGAGTGCAGTGATGCGATCTTGGCTCCCTGCAACCTCTGCCTCCCGGGTTCAAGTAATTCTCCTGCCTCAGCCTCCTGAGTAACTAGGATTACAGGCACACACCACCACGCCCGGCTACTTTTTTTTTTTTTTTTTTTGCATTTTTAATAGAAACAGGGTTTCGCCATGTTGGTCAGGTTGGTCTCGAACTCCTGACCTCATGACCCGCCAACCTCAGTCTCCCAAAGTGCTGGGATTACAGTCGTGAGCCACCGTGCACGGCCCTATCTATCTATTTCTATCTATCTATTATCTATCTCTCTCTTAATGTTTTTTTAATCTGGAGAACCTTGACTAATATACTAGTGTTACTTAATCTATTTGAACTCCTGTACTTTTCTACCATGAAAATCTGGCAGATACAAGATAGCTTATTCACTGTAACTTTATACATACACACATGCACTCATTTGTATGTAACATATGATATAGATATGTGTTTATAAATGTGCATATATGAATATATGTGTGTATAAATACCCTAGTTTGGCCAGGAAAACCAACTCCCCACTAGATAATTCAATTGAGATAATTTTATATGGGGACTTATTTACAAAAGTATTTAGAACAGCGGAAAGAACGAAAAAAGAAAATGAGGCAAAATCGATTTTATTAGGCCAATACCCTCCTCAGTTACAGATGGGCAAATGGAAGGGAATACTGGAACCCAGGAGCCTGGCCTACCAGGTAGGAGGAGAAAATTCAGCGGGGCCGCCCTGATGGGAGATGGAAACAACCGCAGAGATGAGACCACTGCTGATGACACTACTCAAAGCAGATAAATAAAATTAAAACTATCTTGGCTTCTCCCATTGGTTAAACCTAGCATGGAAGCCTGAGAAACAAAATTAGCAGAGTTCAGCTTCTGTGACTCAGAGCAAACAAGGGAATGGGTAAAAAATGATTCCGAAAACAAGCACAAGATTAGCATATATAAATGTATATGCATTAGTGTGTTTATATATCATATATATGTATAATATATATAATATGTGCAGATATATAAAATATGCATATGTATATATGTATATACACACATACTCCAAATTTTTATAATGGGGAGAGTTTTAAGAAAGACTCAGATACTATTTTCAGAGTGTCTTTTGCTCAGAAGCTTTGCATTCTCCAGAAATGAGAAACATGTGGGCATCACGGGTCAGGACAGAAAAAAAATGATGGATCAAATTCCTAAGGCTATTAGGACCTGTACATTGAGACTACTCAATGGGACTGCCAGTTACTCTAGCCAAAGTAGTTAGGAAGAACAAGTATGCATAAAACTGAAGTTGAGTTTCTTTACGGAATGATTTATTCCTTACCACCAATTAATAAACTGTTATTATTCTCTTCTTTTTGTTAAAAACTGAGGCTTAGAGAATTTAAGGTACTAAAATAAAGTACTTAATGCTACAGCGTCAAGTTGAGTTCACTACAAACCTTTCACTATAACAGTCTAAAACTGTGGGAAATTACTCTGGAGTGTAAGGGCAGGTCTGGCTTTGTGGGTGTTCAACCTGTGCATTGCACAGAGGCACATGCTCAAAATGGTCCCATCCTGATTCAATGTTTTGCTATTGACCCCTTGTAATACTGTTATCTATAAACTGTCTATAGGCTATAAAACTATTTTACAGTTTACAAACTTTTTGTAAGTGAATTCTGATGAAACAATGGAGTGTGCATAAACAGAGGTGATATAAACAGTAGGTGCATCTACTACCATTTCTTGCATATAGTCTTCATGCTACCTCCTGAGCACAGAATTCTGGTGAACTCATGATAGCGAGACTCAAAGTGAGTAGTATTACATCTGCGACTGAAATGGGGCACTGACAGCCACAAAATGCCACACTCTTTATTCAAACCAAAACATGTTTAGGACACAATAAGAGGGTAGTGCATGGCTTTCTGAAATGCAAGAATGGACCAGGCACAGTGGCTCATGCCTGTAATCTCAGCAATTTGGGAGGCCGAGGTGGATGGATCATCTGAGGTCAGGAGTTCGAGACCAGCATGGCCAATATGGTGAAACTCCATCTCTACTAAAAATACAAAAATTAGCCTGGTGTGGTGGTGCGTGCCAGTAATCCCAGCCAGTAAGGAGGCTGAGGCAGGAGAATCACTTGAACCTGGGAGGCAGAGGTTGCAGTTAGCCGAGATGGGGCCACTGCACTCTAGCCTGTGCGACAGAGTGATACTACATCTCAAAAATAAATAAATAATACCAGGCGTGGTGGCTCACGCTTTTAATCCCAGCACTTTGGGAGGCCAAGGCAGGAAGATCACCAGGTCAGGCATTTGAGATCAGCCTGGCCAATATGGTGAAACTTCATCTCTACTAAAAATACAAAAATTAGCCAGGTGTGATAGTGCACACCTGTAATCCCAGCTACTCAGGAGGCTGAGGCAGGAGAATCACTTAAACCCGGGAGGCAGAGGTTGCAGTGAGCCAAGATCACGCCACTGCACTTCAGTCTGGGTGACAGAGCAAGACTCTGTCTCAAAAAATAATAATAATAAAAAAACTATACATGAGGTAGTTTCTGCAAGAATTCACTAGTAAAAAAATGCAATTATTATTTGCTTGCAAAAATAGCATGTTTAATTGTTAAACTGAATTATTAATTTGCCTAGACATAAAGAAAATAAACTGGCATTTCCATGTTTTATTATTTTTAATTCCTAATTAAATAATTCAGGTGTTGAAAGTTTGATTCAAGCTTCTCTTGACAAAAATTTTTAAGCAGATTCAAGAGCTGTTTAGATTCACAGTTGACAGAAAAGATGGTGTTTTCGTTCCTGCGTATATATCTCCTGCCTGTCTCTAGAGCTTCTTGATAAGGATTTTGTTTCTCTTCCCTGTTATTTGTGGAGGGCAAAAAGTTAACATCACACAATTATGTAGAAATTTAAAAGACATTTATACACTTAAAAGAAAGAGTAGCCCATTTACAAAAATCCAGGGAATTCTTGGAGTTTATTTTTAAAACAGTTTAAAAAATTTAATCTTTTTAATGACATTAATTTCCTAAAATTAACATTCAACCCCATAAATATTATAAGGATGACTATCTCCCTTATTAACAGTATGCTTATTCTTTATTTCAGAGAAGAGTCATTAAAAATGAATCTTTTAAAAAGTTTAATTATACACAATATCTCTTACTATACAAAAGTTAATAATAGATATGAAAAATAGATGTCCTATAGGCAAACAAGTGTGGGGAACATTTAAACAGGGTTCTATTTGGTTTTGATTTATTTATTTTTCCCTGTAGGCTTTTTCATAGCCTATAATGTGCAAATATGCATTTAGCATCTCCAAGACACTTTTGGAGTGAGTACCAGGAGTATCCTTTCTTTTCTCTGGTGATTACTTCCCACTGAAGAAGTGGCCAGTTCAGTTGGATCACATATCTACTGAAGGCTCCAAACGTAAAACAGATATTATTATGTCTCTCCTATAGCCTCTTGAATATGCCTGCACCCAGGCCTATGGTCTCTTCTCAGTTTGTGATTCAGTGGGTAAGTCAGGTAGGTACCAACACATATTTTCGGTTCCAGGGATATGATGGAAGAAGAATTCCTCTTTGAGCTTCAGATTTAAAGCCAGATTTAGATCTAGGTCCCCATCAAATCTCATATCAAATTGTAATCCTCAGTGTTGGAGGCGGGGCCTCATGGGAGGTGGTTAAATCACGGGGGCAGATTTCTCATGAATGGTTTAGCACCATTCCCCCTTGGTACTGTCCTTGCAACAATGAGTGAGTTCTCAAGAGATCTAGTTGTTTAAAAGTGCATGGCATCTCCTCCCTCACTCTCTCTTGCTCCTTCTCTGGCCATGCAACATTTCTGCTCCCCTTTGCCTTCCACCATGATTGGGAATGCTCTGAGGCCTCCCCAGAAACCAAGTAGATGCTGCCATGTTTCCTGGACAGCCTGCAGAACTGTGAGCCAATTAAACCTCTTCTTTATAAATTATCCAGTCTCAGTTGTTTCTTTGTAGCCATGAGAGAATAAAATGATACAGAAAATCATTCTCTAATTTATTTTGTCTAAATTATAAAACCGATATTTGACTCTTGTCTGCATGGTAGGTGTTCCTAGACTGGAGTTCCTTCTATTTAGCTCAGACAACTTATTGAATAAAGCCTAGGAAAAAATACCCATTGTATTTGAATGAATATTTTTAAGGAACATCTTGGTTATTAGTTATAATGTGTACTGATATACACATCATGAGCTAAATTAAATTATTCTAGAAAATAACTAATGTTCTTAAATCTTTTAGATCTTTTGATATAAATTTTCTAGATTACATAGCAAAATAAACAAATTTATAGCTTTTGTTTTCCATTTTTTTAAAGCAATTTCAAATAGCGCATGCTCATTATCGAACATTTAAAAGTACTGAAATGAGGAGTGGACAACGAAAATTCTCCATTATTACTATTCCCAAAGATGACAAGTTGAGGCAAATACTTCCAGAGAGGTTACAATTGTGCACATTGCACATATGTATGTGTGTACATGTGCATATGTATTAGTAAGGGTTCTCTAGAGGGTCAGGACTAACAGCATATATATATATATATTATATATATATATATATGTATGTATGTATGTACATAGAGATTGCATTGAATCTGTAGATTGTTTTGGGCAGTAGGATTATTTTAATTAATTAATGCTTCCAATCTATGAGAATGAGATATTTTTTTCTATTTGTGTCATCTACAATTTATTTTACAGTTTTCCTTGTAGAGATCTTTCACTTCCTTGGTTAAATATATCCCTGGGTATATTAATTTTTTGTAGTTATTGTAAATGAGATTGCCTTCCATATTTGGTTCTCATCTTAATCATTATTTATGTAGAGAAATGCCACATGTAAAATTTGTTTTTAAAAAATGCTTAAACATTTAAAACATACAAATATTGTTTTTATTAAATCTATAAACTTTATTCATTTATGTTCTTCAGGATGACTTACTTATAAAACAAAATATTCCGTTGACATATTCAAAATAAATAAACAGGAATATGTAATGTAATACATATACATTTGTATATATGTAAATATATACAAATATCTTTTGGTATCCTCAAGGGATTAGTTCCCAGACCCCTGTGGATTCCCTAATCCAAGGATGCTCAAGCACCTAATATAAAATGGCATAGTAGTTGCATATAACTTGTGCATATCCTCCCATATACTTAATATCATATCTACATTACTTATAATGTTTAATACAATGTGAATGCCATCCAAATGGTTGTTACACTTTTTTCATATTATTTTTTACTGCTGTATTGTTATTTTAAAAATACTTTTCATTTGCAGTTGGTTGAATTCATGGATGCAGAACCCATCGATAATAAATGGAGCTGGTTTATTACTCCAAAATAGGCTGAATAAAGTCCTGATTAGAAGAAAGTTAGTGCAATGAGTTATGCTTAAAAAAACCAGTACTGGATATGTGGCTGGCAGAAAGAATCTTCTGATTATATAGCTGCAGCAACTCTAATGGACTGAACAAAACGATTAGAGCTGACAGCATGGGGAATCTAAGCCAAAATTGAGATTCCTTATTAGCAAAATTACCACATGGCAATTTAGGTAATGTAAACCACTAGTGCCAAGCAGAGTGTTAACAGAGCCATCTGGGGAAATGAAGAATCAAAGAATATCTGGCAATGAGACGTCTCTGAGACTGAGGCAAACTACTGTATACTTTAACAAATGGTCAATTGCAACATTTCATTTAAACCAGAAGAAAAATACGGCTTACTCTTATAATATATAGAGTACTATGTGGTAAGGTTGATGTATAGGACCTTAAAAGAATCATTTAATTGAATAGGTTTTCCCTTCCTGAAAGCAAATCCCAATAAAATTCATTTATTTTTTAAACATAACAGGCTACATTTACAATAAGTATAAGTTAGGGCATGTGAAAGACAGTGCATGGATGCTTTTCAGCTCAAAGAAATTTGGGGCCAAAAGTCAGGGTAAAAATAAACATATAGTCCTCCAGGATACTCCTGAGATTACTCTGGACAACCCTGCTCTATCTACCCAGATTGATGCTCTTCAAGATGATTCCTATTGATTAAGAAATACATTTTGAATTAAATGCTCACGCTGCATACAGCAGAGCAGAAAGTCTACAGAGAATGAAGCAGCAGCGATAAATCAGCTTTCTGTCATAGACTGAGTTTCTGTGTATTTTCTCTACTCTCTTTCTAAATAAAATTGATGTCCTTGAAAACAGACATGAATTTTGAATTATAACTCTTGAACCAACTACTAAAGAAGTTGATTTTTGTTTTTATGAAATTATTTGCTATCATTTTTATTGCAGGCATTCTAAAACACACAAACAATAGCTAAGCAATGAGCATGATGTCTACTTTCTATAAAAAACATGAAGGACAATACATTTTTAATTATTTTTTCATTACTTTTTGAATACATTCTCATGACCCAGTGGTATTTTACACTGATTATATCATGCACATGTTGAAAACAATGCTAAAATGATGCGGAATGAATGTTAAGCATTTGTTGAGAAATGGAATTAAGAGTTTCTAGCATCTTGGCATAGTGCCTTCACATAACAGGAAAACAAAATATAATTCAGCAGTTTAATTCAATAAATATTTATCTAAACTCCTACAGTATGCCAGATAACGTGTAAGGTTAAGGAAGCAAAAATGAATAAGGCATAGTTATGCTCCTCCAGGGGTTAGGACGTGAAACCTAAAGGTGGGTGTAATGATAAGGAGTACTTAAAAATTTCTTATGAGAAGGAAAACTCACCTGAGCTCTGTCCTGACTGAGGAGGATACATTTCCTCTGTCTGATGAGTGTATATTTTCACTCAAGTCTAACAATGAACACCTTCCAAAATATACGAAGTTTACTCCATTTCATGTTTGTCATCCCTCTATTCTTTCAGACCTGTATTAATGAGCTCAGGTTGCTATGATAAAATACTATAGACTCAGTGGCTTACACAACATGCACAGTTTTGAAGACTGAAAGTCTGAGGTCAGGATGCCCCCAGAATGGTGGGATTCTGGAGAAGTCTCTTCCTGACTTGCAGATGGCCTTTATACAGTGTCTTACATGGCAGACAAAGGGGGTTGCAGTGAGAGAGAAAAACTTTTCAGAGTTTCTTCTTACAGGAGCACTACTTCCACCATGAAGGCCAACCCCCATGACCTCATATTAATCCAATTATCTCCCAAAGACCGTCTCCAGATGCGATTACATTGGGAGTTGGGACTTCAACATACAAACTTTGGGGGAGAACAAAATTCATTTCATGACAACACCTCTCTCTTTATGGTGTCTCTGACATTCTGAGTGCCAACTAGAGTGTTGGCAGTATTTTCATTGTTCAAAATCCCTTGAATTTTGCTTTTGTTTTTGCAGAGAGTTGAGTAAACAAGAAATACAACTTCAGGCCGGGTGCGGTGGTTCACGCCTGTAATCCCAGCAGTTTGGAAGGCTGAGGTGGGTGGATCACAAGGTCAGGAGATGGAGACCATCCTGGCTAACATGGTGAAACCCCGTCTCTACTAAAAATACAAAACAATGAGCTGGGTGTGGTGGCAGGTGCCTGTAGTCCCAGCTACTTGGGAGGCTGAGACAGGAGAATGGCGTGAACCTGAGAGGTGGAGCTTGCAGTGACCACCCCTCATATTATGTATGCAGCATCAGAAGCCTAGGAATATTAAGCAACTTTTCTAAATTCACCCATTTTTAACTGCAAAGCAAGGACTGAGTCCTTTAAGTTTCAACTCAGACTGCTGGCCACTTGACTCATTTACTTCCAAGTACAGGGAAAACGATTAAGAACATAATTCCAAAGAAGCGAACTGGGAAACTATTCAGTGTTATAGTTTTAAGCATTCAGAGCCTGAATTCAACATCTCACATACAATAATTGTTCCCATCAACAAATAAAAGGCAGCATACTACCACTTCTCCCGTTTTCTTTGTTTCTGTTTCCTCTTGTGTGCTGTTAGTAGGGTTTTACTAGAAACAAACTGGAATAACTCCTGTTGGACTTCATTTCCAGCTTTTAAGTACTGGCTTACAGGGCAGGCAATACTTCAAAGGGAGTCAGTCTATAGAAATATCAATCAACCAGAGAAAAAGTCCACTCACTACACAGAGAGAGGAAATTGTTCCAATCAGCAAGCAGTGTTCAGCACAATAAAAAGAAGTGAGTCTAAGCAGAACACCCCGACTTACATTACCTTAAATTAACTATTGCAGAATTGAGATAGGAAAAATGAATGGTATATCTAAACTGTGATAAGACTGAATAAGCTGGACCAAAGTGTTTGAATATACTTCTACTTCTAAGTGATATGGAAGTAGAGAGATGACTACCACCTAAGTGCTATGTGAAACAATATCAAATTATTTTTGTTAGGTAACTGTTACCCTGAGTCTTGAAGAATCCTAAGAAATTTCATAATAAATTTGAAGTTCTGAGTAAATTTGGATATTTTAAAAGCATTTTTTCACTAACATCAAAGTGAATTTAGAGTTTTCCTCAAATATGAATGTTGGCAACAAACCATGACTGTTAGCAGTATCTGTTAATTTTCACCAGCCACAATTACAGGTATTTCTCAATCATGTCATAGCTGCTGCAAGTATCTTGACATATCATTAGGTAATTACAGTAGCAATTAAGTCCACAATTAGATCTCATTAATTAGTTAATAAAAAAAGCTACACATTTTAACATATTATATTTATTAAAATATAGTAAGAACTATATTTCAATGTATTTGTTTTCTTTTACATTTAGTTTACTTCCAATCTATATAATTATTTTACGCATTTTAAAATATTATTTTGAATTTTAGGAGGGTACTAGTAGGACACTTTTAGTTGTCAAAGACAATTAAACACATGTACACACATAGATTTGAGGATTGCCTTTCAAAACCAGATATAACCAATTTCACACTTGTGTCTGACATCCTGAGGCCTCAGTAATGTAGACAAGTCCATTGGAAGGAGTAGGAAACTGGAATGCAGAGCAGAAGTTGGTGTTGGCTTACCCCCCGAGGGCACCTCTGTCTGTATGGCATAGTCTGCGCATCCACCTGGCAAACTTAAATGTGGTTCAGGGTGGATTTGTTATGTGAAGATGTCCAATCCAATGGGTAGGTTACAACAACAGGAATAAGATCAGCAGAAAATGTTTGAAATATTGTGTCATCAACAGCATCTTAGGTCTGGGAAATCATTCCACTCAAGCAAATGACTCCAGCCAATGTCTGTGGGATACTTGGATCAAGGTCCAGTCACCATGGCACCAGAAGGACGATAAAAATATTTTACATGACCTACCCTAAATAAATACTATTTATAATAATTATAAAGTATAATTCGGATTCTGAGAGGGAGCCACAGTAATACTTATTGAGTGCGAACCATGTGTACATACTGCCCTTTATCTGTATTATCTCATTTAGTCAAAATAATCACTTGAGGAAGATTTTCTTCTTTATCCCCATTTAATGGGTGAGGGATTTGAAACCAGAGAGATAAGTAAATTAACCAAGGTCATAAAATTGTAAGTGGAGTTGCCAGAACTAGAGTTTAAATCTTTCAGATTCCAGAATTCATGGACTTACCGCTCTAACAGATCCTTTTCCTGGATCATTGCCAAAGGATTCTTAGGCAACCCCAGGTTCAGTGGGCAGCTGAAATGCTAACTGTAAGAAATCAAGGAGAAGCACAAACTGTGCAATGTCAGGATGGCCATATAGCCCTCCACCACAACATGGGACCAATTCAATGGGTCTCATTCAGTTACTATTTTATCCCTCACCTATAGGAACATTTGACCCTATTTGGAAACTTTTTTTTTGATATAAATAAATTGAAAGCATGGTGCTACCAGCATCTGGGGGTAAATTTGCTAAACCATTCTACATCACCCTGAAGAGTGTCCCCTGCTCCCTGAGAATTACTGACCCTGCAATCTTACCAGTGCTGAGGCTGAGGCTGAGAAACTCTCGGTTGATCTCATTTACTTCAGGCACTCCGCAGAAGCTGGTCATATTTTGACTCCTGCCTGCTGAGCGTGGGTCTGAGTCATGACGAGAAAAGCCTTGGCATGTGGAGCCAGGCTGTGCCCACACAACATATGCAGCATACGTGACTCTACTTTGGAGGGCCTGAATGAGGAAGACTCTAGTGCCAAGTGATGAAATGAGAACAATTAGTAGAGAGTTCCCTAAATTTAGCTGCTTTTCCAAAGCTTACAAGAATTTTAAAGGTTTTCCATCAAAAAACATAAGTCTTACAATATATATTGTTAGATTTTCAAGTGTGTCAGCCTTTAATACTTTCAGATGTCTTAGGATTCATCTGTAATTATTATGCTTTATTACCTAGTCTTATTTTCATGAACCCCTTCTCACAACATGGCAAGTTACAATATTCTATGGAAGTAAATGTAAAGCATGTTTTATTTGCTATTCTTGTGCATCAGTATAATATGGAATTAGCTACTAATAAATTCATGGCTTTCACAGGAAAATAATTAGGCAATAAAATTCCACACTTTAAAATATTTATTCTGTGTGCATAGCATTATATTGTTACTTTACATTAATGCTAGTATTTTGAGTTAAGCTCGTCTCATTAATTATGATCTTCAAGAGGGTGTGGACCAGGTCTTTCTCATACCTTATACAAACCCACATAGATACAAGTAGAAAAAAGGCTGGTTAAATACTGGTCAAGATGTAATCTAAACATTGAAATACATTGACTTTCTGTTCAGTAATTTTCATCAATGATAAAGAACAGGCAATGATGTTGTGATGTTATATTCATTTGGTACTATAAAAACACTGCCTAAAGTCAGTGAGCTTTTCAGGGCCTCACCTAAATAAGTGACATAAAAATATATGTTTACTCTGGAATACCAAAAGAGCACTTAACAATGAAAATTAATTACTTTAATTACATTTCAATAATTATAGTACCTAACTTCATTAATTATTAATACAGTCTTTCCAAATACATCACATTTTTCTTTGCTTACCAAGAATGTCTTTGCTTATAAAGACTTGACAAAATGTTTTTAAAGACCAAGTTGTAAAAATAATTTTATCTTTTCCATCAAAAATACATTTAAGAGGGAAATGTGATATACGATGAAACCTTTACAGTGTCCAGGGCCTCAAGGGTCTTCAAGTGACAATTAAATCTAAACCTTTGTTTGCTATTCTGCCTCTTTTTATTATTTTACTGAGGTTACCTCCTAAGATGACAAGAAAGACTTCTGCTAAAATTTAAATAATGTTAGCAATTTCACATATCAAATGCTGAAGTGAAACATCTGTAGTCAAAAAACACAAACTCTCTCTCAAGCCTCATTGGGAACCAAAGAAAAAAAAAATTATTAATGATGCTTTCCTTTTCCTCCCCTGTAGAAACTATTATTACACTCTGAATCAAGAGTCAATGTCTTTTATTGACAATGCATAACACATCCATACGCGCTTGATAAATCAGGAGTTAACCTTTGTTTCTTTATAATTAGGTTATATCTCCAGTCCAGGAAAAATGATTTTTGAATGATAGGTTAATTATTATTTGCTTGTTTGAATGAATATATCAAATAAAAAGTAGCGTATTCAAATATTCATGGCCCTCAATAATTAATTAGCTAGTTAGAATGGTAGATCATTTATGTCTGCAGAGAACCTGAGCTGGTAGTCAAAGAAAAAAGAAAACAGAAGCAAATGTTGGGTAGAGTTGTGATTTAGAATCATATGAATATAGCCAACCCTTATAACTTTAAAATGTATCCTACCTTTCTGAGGAAATAGAGCTTAAAATGAGTTTTAGAAAAAAAAAATCAAGTGTTAATGTTTATTGGGTGCAACAATTTTTCAGGGCAGTAAGAATGAGGAAAATATACAGTGAGAGGGAGAAAAATGAGAAGCAAAAGAAGGTGACTTATTGTCGTTGTAGCCTTCAAGACAAGCTACAAGGTGCATTGTGGAAGAATAGAGTGGTAATTAATACGCCAGGCTGGAGTGCAGTGACAAAGCGATCTCGGCTCACTGCAAGCTCCGCCTCCCGGGTTCACGCCATTCTCCTGCCTCAGCCTCCCGAGTAGCTGGGACTACAGGTGCCTGCCACCACGCCTGGCTAATTTTTTGTATTTTTAGTAGAGACAAGGTTTCACCGTGTTTGCCAGGATGGTCTCAATCTCCTGACCTCGTGATCAGCCCGCCTCGGCCTCCCAAAGTGCTACAAGCACATGCCACCACGCACGGCTAATTTTCTGTACTTTTTAATAGAGAAGGGGTTTCACCATGTTAGCCAGGATGGTCTCAATCTCCTGACCTCGTGATCCACCCCCCTCGGCCTTCCAAAGTGCTGGGATTACAGACGTGAGTCACTGCGCCCGGCCAGCACTATTTTCTTCACGTAAAAAATATGCTAAATGTGAGTAGATTATTTTAAAGGTACTATATCTCTGCGTTTAACAAATGAAAGATAGGCTGCTTTTTACTTTGGTGTAAACTTGGATTAACAACTTAAAAATATTTGTGATTGTCCATTTTCTGGTGGTATCATGGTATAACATTACCTAAAAGTTTGAAAAGTTACAGAAAGGATAGTTCATCTCAGTAACTTCCTGACTTACATTTCCATGTGGATGTTTTATTTATCATTATAGGCCTAACTCTATGTCATTAGAGAAAGAATTACATATTACCTTAATTCAGTAAATGTAAAACATTGATTTAAATAATCATATCTACCAAACCCATCATTCAATTACACATACAGTGGGTGTGCACACACACAAACATACACTCAGCCATTGGGAGTGTATGAATTATTGACTTAAATTTTATTGTTACCCCTCTGAGTAAGTGTATATATATGCCCCTGTTCGATATATATAATATACTAGGGATATGTGTATGTGTATATCCCTAGTGTATATGTGTATATTTAAAACATATATAACATATAAGCAAGGTATACAACATGATGTGTGAGACACATATATATAGTAAAACGATTACTGTAGTGAAACAAGTTAACGTATCCATCATCTCACATAGTTACCCAATTATTCCTCCTGGTGGCAAGAGCAGCTACAATTTACTCATTTAGTAAAATCCCTGAATACAATATGCTATTATTAACTACAGTTCTCATCATGTACACTAGATCTTTAGACTTGTTCATCCTACACATTTGCTACTTTGTGTCCTTGGACCCTACCGTGTTTTCATTTTCTCTCTGCCCCAACCCTGCTCCTTGTAACAACTGTTTTATCCCGTATCACCACAGAAATGCAAATCAAAACAATTGTGACATATTACCTCATGCCCATCAGGACAGCTATTATCAAAAGACAAGCAACAAGAATGTGAAGAGAAGGAAACACCTGCACACTTACGAGTAGTACCATGCATCAGGAGCATAGGTGAGGTTATAAAGGAAAGCGATGAGAAATCTAAAGAGACTAGCTCCTTGTACAAAAAACTGTAAAATCACACATTCACAAAATCTTTGCTCTATTTTTAATGCATAATTTTAGAACACTTCTATGTTAGATTCTCTAGCTTACTTTAGAAATTTTGAGTTAAGTGATGGTTGTTTTTTGCCTAAGGAAATTTGACAATACATGGGGAGGCCGACTTGGCGGCCAGAGCAGCGTGTAAGAAGCAAAGGTGGCTGAGCTGGACACCCACATGAGGGTAGGGCTGCCTGATTTAGCAAATAAAATACAGAATACTCCGTTCAATTTCAATTTCTGAAAATCTTTGTATAATTATGTCCTGGGCAATACTTGGGGTAAACTTATACAAAAATAGTTAGCTTATATGAATTAAAATTTTACTAAACATTCTGTTGTTTGTATTTAAATCTGATATTCCTACATGAGGGTCAACCTGGTGTAGAGAGTCCAGCCCAACCACTGGAAGGAGTGTGTTCTTTAAGGTAAGTTAACCCAGCATGCAAAGTCAAAGTCCATTGCAGGGAGGCTGATGTGAAATATCAGAGCCTAAGTAGAGTGGAAAGAATGTCTGTATGCTCAAAAATATGATTTTCTAAGCACTGTTTTCTAAATATTATTTCCCACTAAAAGGAACTAGGGCTATTTGGGTAAATAACTAAGAGAAACAGAGAAACATGCAAAAGTATTTTGGAATGATGGACCATCAAGGTGGAAATGTTCTCTAATATGGTCCATTTTTTATAAAAAGGAAATCACACCTCTTTGTACTGTACCTCCACTATTACTTAAACAATTATGTTTGTGATTATTTTAAAATGAAAGAGAAGAGGCATAACATTGCATAGGCATATATAAAAATTTGGAAAATGTAACAGATTATAGTAATTCAGTTTAATAGCAAGTAACAAGCAAATTACATATTTTAGATAGGTTCAAAACTATGCTTAAATAGACAAATTAACAATAGTAATTGGGGATTTCAATACACTAATTTCAATAATTGTTGGAACAACTGGACAGAAAATTAGCAAAGATACACAAGTCTTCAACAATATAAAACAACTTGACCTACTAACTAGATCTGCTCTACAGATGTCAAATTGACATTTATAGAACACTTTATCCAATTCCTACAACATAGCACGTACATTCTTTTCCAGCACACATATAACATTTTCCAAGATATACTGTGTGCTAGGGCATAAAACTAGTCTCAATAAATTTTTAAAAATTGAAATAATGCAAATGTTCTCTAAGAGCCATGAAACTAGACTCTGCAATAGAAAGAAATCTTAGAAGCCCCACATATTTGGAAATCAAGTGACATACTTCTAAATAAACTATAGGTTAAAGGAAAAAATCAAAAGGAGAATTAGAATATATTTGGAATTAAATGTAAACAAAAACACCACATCAAGAGTAATTGGAAGCAGTTAAAATAGTGCTTGGTGGAAAAATTTAACTCTAAATAAGTATATATTTTTTTAAAATCTCAAACCAGTTACCTAAAAGGGATTCCTCACTAACTCATTTTATGAAGCCAGTATCATCCTGATACCAAAACTTGGCAGAGACAAAACATAAAAGGATAATTTCAGGTCAATATCCTTGATGAAAATCAATGAGAAAATCCTCAATAAAATATTGGCAAACTGAATTGAGCAGCACATCAAAAAGCTTATCCACCATGATCAAGTGGGCTTCATCCCCAGGACGCAAGGCTGGTTCAACATACACAAATCAACAAACATAATCCATCACATAAACAGAACGAATGACAAAAACCACATGATTATCTCAATAAATGCAGAAAAAGCCTTCAATAAAATTCAACAGCCTTTCATGCAAAACACTCTCAATAAACTAGATATTGATGGAATGTATTTCAAAATAATAAGAGCTATTTATGAAAAACCCACAGCCAATATCATACTGCACGGTCATAAGATGGAAGCATTCCCTTTGCAAACTGGCACAAGACAAGGATGCCCTCTCTCACCACTGCTATTCCACATAATATTGGAAGCTCTGGCCAGGGCAGTCAGGCAAGAGAAAGAAATAAAGGGTATTCAAATAGGAAGAGAGGAAGTCTAATTGTCTCTGTGTGCAGATGACATGATTGTATATTTAGAAAACCCCATCATCTCAGCCCCAAATCTCCTTAAGCTGATAAGCAACTTCAGCAAAGTCTCAGGATACAAAATCAATATACAAAAATCACAAGCATTCCTATACACCAATAATAGACAATCAGAGAGCCAAATTATGAGTGAGCTCCAATTCACAATTGCTACAAAGAGAATAAAATACCTGGGAATACAACTTACAATGGATGTGAAGGAGCTCTTCAAGGAGAACTACAAACCATTGTTCAAGGAAATAAGAGGACACAAACAAATGGAAAAACATTCCATGCTCATGGATAGGAAGAATCAATATCGTGAAAATGACCATACTGCCCAAAGTAATTTATAGATTCAATGCCATCCACATCAAGCTACCATTGGCTTTTTCACAGAATTAGAAAAACGGCTTTAAATGTCATAGGGAACCAGAAAGGAGCCTGTATAGCCAAGACAATCCTAAGCAAAAAGAACAAAGCTGGAGGCATCATGCTACCTGACTTCAAACTATACTACAGGTCTACAGTAACCAAGACAGCATGGTACTGGTACCAAAACAGATGTCTAGACCAATGGAACAAAACAGAGAGCTCAGAAATAACATTACACATCTACGACCATCTGATCTTTGACAAACCTTACAAAAGCAAGCAATGGAGAAAGGATTGCCTATTTAACACACGGTGTTGGGAAAACTGGCTAGCCATATGCAGAAAAAGTGTGTTGGCTCATGCTTATAATCCCAACACTTTGGGAGGCCAAGGAGCACTGATCACTTGAAGCCAGGAATTCAAACCACCCTGGCCAATATGGAGAAATCCCATTGGCCCACTAAAAATTAAAAAATTAGTCGAGCGTGGTGGCTCGCGCCTGTAATCCCAGCTACTCAGGAGGCTGAGGCACAAGAATCACTTGAAACCAGGGAACGGAGGTTGCAGTGAGCAGAGATTGCACCACTTCACTGCTGCCTGGGCAACAGAGAGAATCTGTCTAAATAAATAAATAAGCAATAATAAATATGGGCTTATTTATAACAAGTAAATACATTAAATTTAGAACAAAGTATTCCTGCAAAGGAAATTTTATACCTTAAAGACTTCATTGTGAATTCCATCAAATGTTTAAGAAACAAATAATATCAGCTTTGTAAACTGTTTCAGAAAGTGGAGAGAGCATTTTCCCACTCATTTATGATCACACTGATAAAAGGAAAGACAGTTAAATAACCCACAAATAAAAAAAGTTAGAGATCAATACTTCTTAACAACATAAGCCCAGAAATCCTTAACAAAACATTAGCAAAATGAATCATCAACACATCAAAAGGATTATATAAAATAAACAAGTATTATTTATCCTAGAAATGCAAGGTTGATTTAACATCCCCAAATCAATTCATGTAGCACACCATACTAATAGAACAAAGGACAAAAGCAGATGGTAGTCTCAATAGATTCAGAAGGAAACATTTACCAAAAATAGAACATCTATTTACAATACAAATTCTTAACATACTAGGAGTAAAAGGGAACTTCTTTCTGCTGACAAAGGAAATCCACAAAAACCTATCACTAGCACCATAATTAATAGTGAAAGACAAATGTGGAACAAGCTAAGGATGTCTGTTCTTACCACTTTTATTCAACATTGCACCAAAGAGTCTACCACATGTAATAAAGCAAAAGCAACAAGAAAACAACAACAACAAAGAAACACAACTTACTGGCACTCAAATTTAAGAAAAGAAGTAAAACTCATTTTATTCTTACATAGCCTAATCTTTTATATAGGAAATCCAAAAGAATCTAATATAACATTATTATTGTCAATAAACAGTTTGGCAAGCTCATAGGATATAAGATCTATATTTATATATTAATCATGAAACAGGAAAAATCAATTGTATTTTTATATATTATCAACTATTATTCTGAAAATAAAATCCATTAAAAAATCTTTTGTTTTTAATAGTGTAAGAAGATATCAATTACTAGAAATAAATTTAACAAAAGGCATACAAAGTTTATATAGTGAAAGTTAGTGGTAGTGGTGAATGGATAGACATAAGGTGCTATATCTATAGGATGGAATATTATTCAGCAATAAAAATAATTGAAATATTGTTACAGATTCATGCCATAAGATGGATGATCTTCAGAAACATTATGCTAGGTGAAATAAGCCAGATACAAAAGACTATATATTATAAAAATATCCTATGTAAATAAGAATGAAAAACACCCCCACAAATCAAGTTTATAGAGACAGTATAGATAACTGGTTGCCTGGAACTGGGGATGGGAGTAGGGATTGAATGCAAAAGGCTAGGAGTAATTTGGGGGTTTATAAAAACATTATCAAGCTGGATTGAGGCGATAGTTGCACAAATCTAGAAATTTATTAAAATTCATTTAATTTTACATTTACATTGGTTGAATGATATGATCTTTAAATTGTACATTCATAAAGTTGATTCTAAAAATATGATGTTTTTCTGTAACATATTTCCTAACATTTTCTTCCAACATGTGACTTGCCTTTGAATTGCCTTAACTGTGCCTTTCGCAGAGCAAGACTTAAACACGTTTAAATAAACTCTGATTTATCAAATTTTTATTTAAAAATCATAGCCTTGGTGTTGTATCTGTACCTCATTGCTAAACACAAAGTTGCAAACATTTTTCTTTTTCTGGAAGTTTTCTACTTTTACATATTGACTTTAGAGCTATGATTTATTTTGTGTTAACTTTGTATAAGATGTGAAGTATTGGTTGACTTTTCTTTTTCCCTTTTTTCATATGGACATGCGATTTATTCATTGTCATTTGTCTAGAAGACAATTTTCCTTCAGTGAATTTTCTTTACACCTTTTTTACAAAAGAGTTGGCTATATTTGGCTGGGTCTATTTCCTGGCTCTCTATTCTGTTTCATGGATCTATGTGCAATCCTTTTGCCAGTATCACATTTTCTTAATTACTATAGATTCACAGTAAATCTGAAAATTATGAAGTGTTAGTTCTCCAACTTTTTCTTTTTCATTTTTTAAAAAAAGAAAAAAAAGGCTATCCTAGTTTATTTTTTCTTATATATTTTATAATCAGATTTTTAAAAATCACAAAAAAACTTGATGGAAGTTTGGATTACAATTACGTTAATCTATATACTAAATTGAGAATAATTGATATGTTAACAGAATTGAATCTTCCAGTGTAACCCATACAGAAATGATGGAAATGTCTTAGAGATAATGGGAATGTCCCACAATGGTCAATGATGTGGCTGCATTGGAATCAGTTTGGCAGTTCCTCAAAATATTGAACATCATATCACCCAGAAATTTATTTATTTATTTATTTTTGTTTCAAGTTTTAATCAAAGCTTTTATATAAGATTACTTTATTCCTGCATCTTCTCAATTGTTTCCTCCTTGTATTTGCCCTTTTCTTTTCCTACTTGGAGAGATTTGGCTTTCCGTTCAAGGATCTTTTTGCAGTCTTTGTCCAGTTTTAGCCTAGTGAGAACCACCTTGCTGGGGTGAATGCCTACGTGGATAGTTGTGCCATTAGCCTTTTCCTGCTGCACCCGTTCAATGTAGATAACATATTTCTTCCTGTAAACCTGGACTACGTTGACAATTTCCTGACCTTTATAGTGTCCTCGTACAACCTGAAATTCATCATCCTTTCGGATGGGCATGGATGGCACGTTGTACTCGTGTCTCAGCTCTTTGGAAAGAGGCGAAGACATAATCTTCCTGTGAATGTGGGAAGGTGCATTGAAATGCCTTTTGCGATTCTTGCTTCGGTCGGAAGTCACAAAGGGATTAAACTGCATTTTGGCCGCTCCCGCTTCGGCGATGGCCACAAAAGGGAAGAGCCAGAAATTTATTTTTTATGTCTATAATCAAAAGAGATAAAAACATATGTTCACACAAAAATGTATACGTGAATGTTCACAATAGCATTATTTATAACAGCCAAAAAGTGGAAATACACAATGCTTAAAAATAGATCAAAATATAAATAAAATGTGATAGGTACATCTGTAAAACTGAATTGCATTTTTAAATAAAGCATAATATACTGAAAAATGCTACAGCATGGATGATCCTTGGAAACATTATACTAAGTGAAAAAAGCCACTTAAAGGACCACGTTTTATATGCAATGTCCAGGATAGGTAAATCCGTAGAGACAGAAGTAGATCCGTAGTTGCCTAGGGCAGGGTGGTTAGGAGTAAATGAGGAGTGACTACTAATGAGCATGACACTTCTTTATGGCATGATGGAAATTTTCTAAAATGGATTGTGGAGACTGTTGTACAACTCTGAGTATACTAAAATCTGTTAAATTTTATACTTTACGTGAGTGAATTACATCTTAATACATCGGTTTAAAAAGGCCCAGGTGAATGTTTATACAACTTTGTTCTTAGTCACCAACTACTGGAAACAACCCAGATATCCTTCAGCAGATGAGCAAGTTGGAGTATATTCACAAAATGGAATACAAGTAGAAATAAAAAGGAACACATCATTGATTGAATCAAGAAAATTGTAACTCAAAATGTATTTTGGTAAATAATAGAAGCCAGACACAAAAATCTATATATTTAAAAATTCCATTTATATGACATTTAGAAAAGTCAAAACTATAAGAACAATACAAAAAATTCAGTGGTTGCCAAGATTGGGAAAGGGAGAGACGTTTTCTACAAAGATATCACACAGATAAATTTTAATGATAATAGAACATTTGTGCAAACTTCTATAGTGGTGGATACATGGTTCTATGCATTTGCCAAACTCTATAGAACTGTACAACATAAAGAGTGAACCCTACTATGTGCAAATTAAAAACAAACAAACGATAAAACCAGAAAGTCCGAGAAACTCAAGGTGGCATGTGACTGTGACAAATTATTCTAGCTATATTGTAAAAGGATGACATAACCACACTGAAGGGGCTGGAAAAAAATAGCTGATCTGAGTCACTTTGGAATATTGTGTTCGACTTGATTCCACAGACAAAAAGAATTCTACAAAAACACTGTACTCTGGTTGTTAAATGTATTTCTTACATATTTACAGAATAACAATTCTGAAAATATCTTTCTTGTATACAAGGGTTGAAAGAATAAGTAAATATTTGTAGATAATGAGAATGAGATAATCACTGTCAGAGAAGGAAGCTACAAATAACCACAAAAGTAATAGTAAAATAAACCCTGTGACACTAGACTAGACTAGGAGATAGCTGTGTAAACCTATGATTTTGATTTCCAAATACAATTTTTTGGGAAAAAAGCCAGAGCTCCTTGGAGAAATGGCAAGTTTTAGGTAGAGTGGGAAAAGGGAAATATAAGATGAACCTAGGGCATTTTGTAATGTCAGAAAACTAAAAGGTCTAAAGAAAGTGCTTCAGAAAATGAAAGAACAGATACATGCTGAAAAAATACACGAACCAGTTAGAAACAGTTCCTAACAGCTCATGTTAGAAGAATTTGAAAGTGAAATAAATATTATATATTAGATTATGACCATAGACTAAAGTAAATATCTATGATTCTACTGATATAAATGACTGATTGCGTAAAGAAATGTGGATGAATTATTTCTTACAAAATAATTCCAAATTATAAACGGAGAAAAGAACCACAGAAATAGATGCTGCAGGCAAAGTAAATAAAAAATGCAAAAATTAGTGGAAAAAAACGTTAAGAAGGAACAAAATATTTTGTTTGTTTTGTTTTTGTTTTTGTTTTTTTGAGATGAAGTCTTGCTGTGTCATCCAGGCTTGGGTGCAGTGCCACAATCTTGGCTCACTGCAACCTCCACCTCCCAGGTTCAAATGATTCTCTTGCCTCAGCCCCCTGAGTAGCTGGGACTACATGTGTGCATCAATATGCCCAGCTAATTTTTGTATTTTTAGTAGAGATGGGGTTTCACTGTGTTAGCCAGTATGGTCTCAATCTCCTGACTTTGTGATCTGCCCACCTAGGTCCACAGATAATTTAGTATTTCTCCCCCTAGCAAGTGGACTTAAATACCCCTTTTCTTGAATGCAAACTGGACTTAGTGACTGTTTTTAACATACAGAGAATGGAAAGGAAAAACAGTAACTTTGCAATGGAGAACACCTGGTAGATGACATGTTATCCAAGTGATTCAAGTTAATGTCACCAGGATTAAATTATGTTGATATTCTGTACCACTGACATAATATGATAAGCAGAGCACTTCATCTTTGTAATTTTTTAAAACTCATAATCTCAGTCTAATCATGATAAAAATATGGGTAAGCCCTAGTCTACAAAACAGCTGACTAGTTCTTTTCAAGTGTTAAGGTTATGGAAGACAAGAAAAGGCCAAAAAAATAAAAATTACAGCTAACAGGAGACTAAAGAGAGATGAAGTAAAATTGTGCCTACCTTTTGAATTACTAAGAAAATTATTTTCAACCAAGAATTTCATACCCAAACTAAACTTTATAAATGTAGGGGAAATAAGATCATTTTTAGACAAGCAAATGCTGAGATTTCATTACCACCAGACTTGCCTTACAAGAGGTCCTAAAGGGAACACTAAACATGGGAAGGAATCACTACAAAAGCATACTTAAGTACACAGGCCAGTAACACTATGAAGCAATCACACAGTCAAGTCTGTATAATAAAGAGCTAACAATATAACAGGAACAATCTGCACATATCAATACTAACCTTGAATGTAAATGGACTAATTGTCCCAATTAAAAGGTATAGAGTTTCAATCTGGATAAAGAAGCACAACCCAACAGTATGCTGTCTTCAAGAGACCCATCTCACATGCAATGATACCTATAGGCTCAAAGAAAAGGGATGGAGAAAAATGTACCAAGCAAATGGAAAACAGAAAAAAGCAGGGATTTCTATACTAATTTTAGACAAGCAGACTTTAAACCAGCAAAGATCAAATTACATGACGGTAAAGAGCTCATTTCAACAAGAAGATCTAAATATCCTATACACACACTCAGTACAGGATCACTCAGATTCATAAAGAACTAGAAAGAGACTTGGGTAACCACATAAAAATAGTGGAAAACTTCAACACCCACTGAAAGTATTAGACAGATCATAGAAGTAGAAAATAATAAAGATGTTCAGAACCTGAGTTTGACATTTGACCAAATGGATCTAATAGATATCTGTAGAGTATGCAACCAAAAGACAACAGTGTATGCATTCTTCTCATCTGGACATGGCACATACTCTAAAATTGACCACACAACAATCAAACATGAAACAATCTTCAGCAAATTCAGAAAACCTGTAATCATACCAAACACAATTGAACACAGCACAAGGAAAATAAAAATCAATACTAAGAAAATTGCTCAAAACCATATAATGACATGGAAATGAAATAACCTGCTCCTGAATGACTTTTGGATAAATAATGAAACTAAGGTAGAAATCAAAACATTATTTGAAATTAGTAAGATACCAGAATCTCTGGGACGGGACACAGCTAGGGCAGTATTAAGAGGGAGAATTATAGCAGTAATGTCCACATCAAAAAATTAGAAAAAGCTCAAAGTAACAACCTATTATCACAACTAGAGGAATGAGAGAAATAAGAACAAATCAATCGGAAAGCTGGTATATGACAAGAAGTAACCAAAATCAGAGAGAAAACTAAAATCAGAGAGAAACTAAAGGAAATTGAGATGGAAAATGATGGGAATGCCCCACAATTGTCAATGATGTGGCCTTGCTGGAATCAGTTTGGCAATTTCTCAAAATATTAAGCATCATATTATCCAGAAATTTATTTTTTATGTCTATAATCAAAAGAAATAAAAACATAGTTCATACAAAATGTATACATTAATGTTTACAATAGCTTTATTTATAATAGCCCAAAAGAGGAAATACACAATGCTTAAAAATGGATCCAAATATAAATAAAATGTGATAGATACATCTGTAAAACTGAATAGCATTTTTAAATAAAGCATACTATACTGAAAAATGCTACAGCATTTTTCTGTCTTTATGGTGAAAAACCATACGAAAGATCAATGAAGTCAGGAGTTGGTTGTTTGAAAAAAATTAATAAGACAGATAGAGTGTTAGCTAGATTAATAAAGAAAAAGAGAGGAGTCAAATAAACACAATTAGAAATGACAAAGGGGATGTTGCCATTGACCACAGAGAAATACAACAAAAAATCCCAGAGACTACTACGAATACCACTATACATACAAGCCAGAAAATCTAGAAGAAGAAGACAAGCTTCTGGACACATACGAACTCCAAAGACTGAACTAGGAAGAAACCTAAACAGACTAATAATGAGTTCTGAAATTGAATCAGTAATAAAAAGCTTGCCAACAAAAAAATGCCCTGGATGAGACAGATTCACAGCTGAATTCTTCCAGACATATAAAAAAGAGCTGGTAGCATTCTACTGAAGCTATTCCAAAGAAATGGAGGAGGAGAGAGAGACTACTCCCTAACTCATTCTATGAAGTCAGCATCACCTCAGTACCAATATCTGGCAGAGACACACCAAAAAAATAGAAAACTCCAGGCCAACATCCTTGTTGAATATAGATGCCAAAATCCTCAACAAAACAGTAGCAAACTGAATTCAGTAGCACATCAAAAACCTAATCCACCGTCATCAAGTAGGCTTTACATTTGGGATGCAAGGTTGGTTCAACATAGGCAAATCAGTAAATGAGATTCTTAACATAAACAGAACTAAAAACAAAAGCCACAGTTATCTCAATAAATGAAGACAAAGCTTGTAATAAAATTCAACATCCCTTTATGTTAAAAACCTTCAACAAACTAGGCATTGAAGTTACATTGCTCAAAATTATAAAATCCATCTATGACAAACCACAGCCAACATCGTACTGAAAATATGAAAGCTGGAAGCATTCCCTTTGAAAATCACTACAAGACAAGGATGCTGTCTCTCGCCAGTCCTATTCAACATAATACTGGAAGTCCTGGCCAGAACAATTAGGCAAGAAAAATAAATGAAAGGCATCCAAATAAGAAGAAAAGAAGTCAAACTATTTTTTGTGCAAATGATATGATTATATACCTGGAAAACCCCATAGTCTCTGCCCAAAAGTGTCTTGATCTGATAAAGAACTTTAGCAAAGTTTCAGCATACAAAACCAATGTACAAAAATTCATAGTATTCCTATACACAAACACATCTGAGAGCCAAATCATGAATAACAATCACATTCACAAGAGGTAAAAAAAGAATAAAATATCTGGGAATACAGCTAACTAAGGAGGTGAAAAACCTCTATTTACTTATCAAATAAATTAGAGGTGACATAAACAAATGGAAAAACATTTCATGTTCTTAGATAGGAAGAATCAATATTGTTAAAGTGGCCATATTGCTCAAAGTAATTCATAGATTTAATGCTATTCCTATCAAACCACCAATGACATTCTTCACAGAATTAAAAATTTTCTAAAATTCATATAAAAACAAGAAATAGCCCAAATAGCCAATGCAATCTTAAGCAAAAAGAACAGAGCTGAGGCCATCAGGCTACCCAACTTCAAACTATGTACAAGGCTACAGTAACCAGATCAGCATGGTACTGGTAGAAAAACAGACACATAGACCAATGGAACAGAATAGAGAGCCCAGAAATACAGCCGAACACCTACAACCATCTGATCTTTGATGAAGTCTGTAAAAACAAGCAATGGAGACAGGACTCTCTTCGATTCAATAACTGATGCACAAAAACTTGCTAGCCATATGCAGAAGATTAAAACTGGACCTCTTCCTCACCCCATGTATGTAAACCAACTCAAGATGAATTAAAGACTTAAATATAAGACCTAAAACTATAAAATCCCTAGAAGATGACCTAGGAAGTAGCATCCTAGACATAGGACCTGGCAAAGATTTCATGATGAAGATGTCAAAAACAATTGCAACAAAAACAAAAATTGGGACATGTGTGGGAACTCATGCCTATAATCCCAACACTTTAAGAGGCTAAGGTGGATTGCTTGAGCCCTGGGGTTTGGAACCAGCCCAGGCAACATGGTGAAACCTCATGTCTACACAAAATACACAAATTAATCCAGCGTGGTGGTGCATACCTTTAGTCCCAGCTGCTCGGGAGGTAGAGGTGGGAGGATTGATTGAGTCCAGGAGGTCAAGGCTGCAGTGAGCCATGATTGTGTGACTGCACTCCAGCCTGTCTCAAAAAAAAAAAAAAAAAAAGACAAATGAGACCTAATTAAACTAAAGAGCTTCTGCACAGCAAAAGAAGCTATCAACAGATTAAACAGACAATCTACAGAATGAGAGAAAATATATGTAAACTATGCATCTGACAAAGGTCTCATATTCAGAATTATAAGGAACTTAAGTTTACAAGCAAAAAACAAACAAAAAGTGGGCAAATGGCATGAAGAGTTACTTCTCAAAAAAAGACATACACAGCTGGATGTGGTGGCTCACGTCTGTAATCCCAGCACTTTGGGAGGCCGGAACGGGTGGATCACCTGAAGTCAGGAGTTCGAGACCAGCCTGACCAACATGGTGAAACCTCATCTCTACTAAAAATACCAAGAATTAGCCTGTAATCCCAGCTGCTCAGGAGGCTGAGACAGGAGAATTGCTTGAACCAGGGAGGCGAAGGTTTCAGTGAGTTGAGATCGCACCATTGCACTCCAGTCTGGGCAAAAAGAGTAAAACTCCATCTCAAAAAAAAAAAAAAAAAAAAAAAGGCATATACTTTGCCAACAAGTATATGAAAAAAAGCTCAACATCACTAGTCATTAGAGAAATGCAAATCAAAACCACAGGGGGGTACCATCTCATACCAGTTAAAATGGTTATTATTAAAAAGTCCAAAAATAACAGATGTTGGCAAAGTTGTGGCGAAAAGGGAACACTTACACACTGCTGTTAGGAATGTAAATTAGTTCAGCTACTGTAGAAAGCAGTTTTGCAATTTCTCAAATAACTTAAAACGGAATTATCATTCAGTCGAACAATCCCCATTATTGGGTATATACCCAAAGGAATATAAATCGTTCTACCATAAAGATACATGCACCATTCATCACAGCACCATTCACAATAGCAAAGACATGGAATCAATCAGTGATAGACTGGATACAGAAAATATACCACATACACACCATGGAATACTCTGCAGCCATAAAAGAGATTGAGATCATATCCTTTGCAGCAATATGGATGGAGCTGTAGGCCATTATCCTAAGTAAATTAACAGAGGAAGAAAAAACTAAATATCACATTTTCTCACTTACAAGTGGGAGCTGAACATCAAGTACCTATGGATACAAAGAAGGAAACAACAGATGCCAAGACCTACTTGAGGACTGATTGTCGAAAGAAAGTGAGGATCCAAAAACTACCTATCGAGTACTATGCTTATTACCTGGGTGATGAAATAATCTGTACACCAAGCCCAAGGACATGCAGTTTACATATATGACAAACCTGCACATGTAGCCTTAAACCTAAGAAAAGTTTTTTTTTTTTTTTTTAAGTCCGAACTAAATACACATAGTATACTGAACTCATCATAGGACAGAACAAGCATATTATTGGAAAAACTAACAAAATGTAAATAATGCATTTAATTTTGTTAGCAGTATTTTAGCAATTTAATTTTTAGTGTTGATAATTGTTATATGATAAGTGTGTAAGTTTTTACATTGGGTGAAGCTGGGTTAATGGAATATGGAAATTTTCTGAACTGTCTGTATAACTTTTCTGTACGTCTAAAATTATTTCAAAATAAAATAACAAAAATAAAGTAAACATAGATTTAAATGTTCTGCTCTTATTCTTTCACGTAAAATAAGGTTCTATGTTTATTATGTAGACATATTACATAATTTATTTCCAAATTAAAATCAACAAAATCAGGAATCAAAGACAATAAATATAATTTCTTCAAAATATATTTTTTTTCAATTCTGTCATTTTTCCTCAATATTCTGATATTTTCCCACTGAAGTTTCCATTAATTGTAAATGAAATACATGTTATCAAGTTATTAAAAATAAGGCCTGTGCATGCTTTAATTCATAAGCTGAGCATGTATTATCAATCAATATATTTCTAAAATTGATTTCACATGCTGAAATAATCATTATTTCATAATTGCTTTTATTTAACATGGTTTGGAATAGTAGTCTGCTCATCAGCTGAAAGAATTAGAGGTAAATAAAAAAATAAGCATGTACATTAAACACTTTATCTTGTCAAAATATAAATGTACTTTGATTCTGCAAATTTAGGAGTATATTCAAGCCCTCTTCTTTGTGCAGACCTGCATTTAGATACCCATATAATACATATTCATAATAGTCTGTGATCTCTGTTTCAATGTATTTCTATATGAGTAATCCACAGATAAGATTGGAATATTCCTTTACATGTCCATACATTTTTCCTACTAGTTGAATCACTCATCCCAAATTTGACAGAAATGTCTTAACAACACTTGTTCTTTTAGTTTTTCAGAGTATTTAACTTGTTTTTTCATTGAAGCAACTCTTTTTTTGCAGTCATATTATATCTTAACATAATATATAGTTGAGTTATTCAATTGCAGGTAACTGCTGGAAAGACAGGTGACTGTTGGTGAGTACACGAGTCAACATGCAGAACTAAAAGTGCTCACGCTCAAAGGAATGACCTATTAGAAGACAGGGTGCTGTTACGGCCATAACTCAATGTGATTGTGTGAGAAAGAAAAAACTTCAGCTAATCCAGTGAACTGTTTAACTGAATATCAGTTAAGGGGCTAGAATGTATATCCTACTGTAAAAACTTTCACATGACACAGATAAATAAAGAGTTCTGCTAGAAACATTGCTTTACTTACGCTATCTGTAGACTTCTCTTCTCACAAGTAACTGTAATCAGTTTGATATGTGTCCTTCTATATTTTTTCAATGAAGATAAGCACACACAAGGCACAAATATGTTTGTGTATTAATTTTCATACAAATAGATTATAAATTATATACATTACTTTAAACTTTTGAACATTTTAATTGCATTGCTGGGAAGAAGTTTTATTTGTAATTGAGTATAAGTCAGTACTAAACATTATCCAATTATTTTTGCAATAAAAATATGGGCAAGAAAGATGAGGGATAGAACGAGATTGAGAAAAAAGGAAATAGAAAAGGGAAAATGCAGACACTATTGCAAAATAAAATTGCCTGAAATTACTTTATGTCATTGGATAAATGAGAAAAAAGATCATCTAGAATAAATACCAAGTTTCTCATTTGGGTAACTGGATAGATAGTTATGTGTGTATGAGAAAATTGGATGGTTTTGTTGAGGAAAAGAATTTATATTTTCCCCATATTGGATTTTGTATGCTTTTGTCATATGCAAGTGGAGGCAGTCCAGAAATAAGAGAGACATATGGACTATTGTTGTAGCTATAAAATTCAGAAATCCTTCTGTCCACTGCACAATATTTTTGTGAGGGTCTTTGTAAAATGCTTTAAACTTCTGCTACCCAGTGTTGATAGTATTCTTCTGATCAAATTAGCTAATGGTCTTTCTTAAAAGATAAGTAAGTTTAGTTTAACATTATAGTTATAGCAAACAGGTTAAATATTGAGAGTCACACTTTTGATAGTCAAAAATTAGGCATGTAATTTTAACATATTTTTACAATTTTACAATATATACTTTCATTTAGATTATTTCACCATGTTATAAATACTTGAAATAATTTGCAGTAAAATATGTTACCTTTGGATAGTGTGGACAAAATCCAGAGCCTCAAAATATCAATCAACCTGTCGATGCCCCAGTTTTCTGAATTTTACTATTAACACCAAACTCATTTCAGCAAAACCAAACTATATACACATACACATACATTTGCATGCCTGCATGCATACATACATACATGGACACACATACACACATAGTCCTTGAGTCTTTTTTATTGTTTCTCTGTATAACTATTTGTTTATTCAAAAACATTTATTGCCGTCTACAGGAACTAAGATTTACTGTATACAGTAATTGCCCTGCAATGATAGTTTAGAATCATCAGTAAACAGAGCAGAAGTGATTGTTGTGGACCAGGAAATGTATGGAAACTACTCATTCCATTGATTTTCATTTAAGCCTTTGCTTGTCTTAGCAAAAATATTGTTTAATCTATTTCATGTGTGAAGGATCTAATTTAACATCAATATTCTCAGTAAATCTTTGATTCGGATTGGTGTTCTTATATTACAGAAGAGCTTTCTGCAAACCTGAAAACGAAGAAATCCACAGAAAATAATAAACGTACATATTTACTGCGTTATGTGCTTAAAGGTTATTAAGCACTGGACTAAGCATGCAGTTTCTCACAACTCTATGGTGTAGGCACCTTTTAATTATCTTAATTGTGATGGAAATTAGGTTCAGAAAGTTAGATAAATTAACTAATGTCACACATATTGTGTAAGTGGTGTGGCTGGGTGATACAACTCTTAGTGACTATACATACTGCCTCTGTATGTAAGTTTTGTGGAAGAAAACCTTAAAACCTTTTTATTGCTTTCTATTCAGAGCAATATAGCTCTTTTTTCATGACTACATAAAGGAAGGAGAGAAAAATATGAGTAGAGTCAGTGAGAAATGTATAAACCAATCAAGCTGATTTGTAGGAAAATTCAATTAGGTATATTAATTTAAAATGAAAATTTTGAATTATCTATATTTTTAAAAATAATTGTTCTGTGAGATTAATCCTTCACGGTTTTCAATCTTTTTCACTCTATCAATTATCAAGATTCACTTAGGTGATGATAAGAAGTGCTGAAGTGGCTGAGACACTAAATCAGCAATGCATCATGTACTGTATATTTCAAGGTGATGAATTATAGGCTGAGCAATCATGCTGATCACTGGATATCACCACTGATTGGCTAGGGTCGGTCCAAAGTCATCCAGATATCTTTGAACATTAATCAATGTATATCTCATAGGTTTACAGATGAAAAGAATGCCACCGATAATGAATAACCATCTTATGTATTGACTATTTAAATTTATCAGTAGAAAAAATAAAATAAAATAAAATGAATATCTGAGAAAATTACTGCAATATACTATTATTGTCTTCTGTTTAGTCCAGAGTTTTAATCCTGGAAAATTTTGAAGACATATATTACAAGTGAACTGAATATAAATTATATTCTAAAATGTTTAACCCCTATTTAATTTTTCAATTTAAAAAAATCAGACATTATTTACACACAGTGAAATGCACAGATGGTAATTAAAATGTTCAAAAAGTTTTAACATTTATATATATATGTATATATAAGATATCAGTATAACCACTATCAAAGTCAACATATGGGATATTTCCATTACCCCACAAAATTTCCTGGTGCTTTTTTGTAGTCAAACCACGCTTCCTTCCTATTCTTCTCCATCTCCACTACAAACCCTGGTCCCAGGTAACCACTGTTCTAATTTTTTATCAAGTTAGATTAGCAATGCCTGCTGCCATAACTGAATAATTTAATTTTCATTGTTTTGTGTCTGGTATTTTTTACCCAGTATGATGTTTTGGAGATTAATCCATGCTTCAAGCCTCAGTAGTTTGTTCTTTTTTTATTGTTTAATGTTTTTTCATTCTAATAATATACCACAATTTGTGCTTGATCCTGTCAGTGACCATCTGGATTTTTGTTTAGATTTACCATGAATACGTCCACTGAGATCTTTCTTGTAAAACTAGTATTGTGTATATAGATTTTTATTTATTTTGCTTAAATATCTAGATGTGGAATTACTGGGTCATATGGTTAATGTACGTGTAAATTTATAAGAAACTTCAATATAAGATTATTCCCAAAATACATAATCATCTGATTCTCCAAGGTCTAAATGAAAGAAAAAATGTTAAAGGCTGCTAGAAAGACAGGTCAGGTCACTTAGAAAAGGAAGCCCATCAAACTAACAGCAAAGTCCCAGCAGAAATTCTACAAGCCAGAAGAGATTGGGGGCCAATATTTAACATTTTTAAAGAAAAGAAATTCCAACTCAGAATTTCACATCCAGCCAAACTAAGCTTCATAAGCAATGGAGATATAAGATCCTTTTTAGATAAGCAAGTGCTGAGGGAATTCATTACCACAAGATGTGCCTTGCAAGAGCTCCTGAAGGAAACACTAAGTAGGAAAAGGGAAGATCGCTATAAGGCACGAAAAAAACACACTGAAGTACACAGACCTATGACACTACAAAGCAACCACATAAACAAGTCTGCAAAATAATCAGGTAACACCATTAAGAAAGGATAAAGTCCACATATGTCAATACTTACCTTTAATGTAAATGGGCTAAGTGCCCCCAATTAAACAGCACAGAATGGCAAGCTGGATAAAGATCAAGACCCATTGGTATCTTACATGCAATGACACACATAGGCTTAAAATAAAGGAATGGAGAAAACTTTACCAAGCAAATGGAAAACAGGAAAAAAACATAGGTTACAATCCTAGTTTCAGATGCAACAAACTTTAAGTCAACAAAGATAAGAAAAGACAAAGAAGGACATTACATAATCGTAAAGGGTTCAATTCAACATGAAGATCTAACTATACTGAATATACATGCACCCAATACAGGAGCACCAAGATACAGGAAGCAAGTTCTTAGAGACATTCAAACAGACTTAGACTCCCACACAAAGATAGTGGGATATTTTAACACTCCATTTACCATATTAGACAGATCATCAAGACAGAAAACCAACAAAGATATTGATTAGATGAATGTAGCATTTGATCAAATGAATCTGATAGACATCTATAGAACTCTCCACCCAAAATACCAAATTATACTGGCTTCTTATCAGCACATGTACTTACTCTAAAATTAGTCTCATAATTGGTAGTAAAACACTCCTCTGTAAATGCAAAATATCTGAAACCATAACAAACAAACCCTTGGATCACAGTGCAATGAAATTAGAAATCAAATCTAATAAATTATCTAAAAACCATGTAATTACATGAAAATTGAATAACCTGCTCCTGAATGAGTTTTTGGTAAATAATAAAATTAAAGCAGAAGTCAAGAAGTTCTTTGAAACTAATGAGAACAAAGATACAATGTACCAGAATCTCTGGGACACAGCTAAGACAGTGTTAAGAGGGAAATTTACAGCACTAAATGCCCACATTAAAAAGCTGGAAAAATCTCATTAGCAACCTAATATCACAACTGAAAGAATGAGAGAACCAAAAGCAAGCAAACCCCAAAGCCAGCAAAAGATAAGAAATAACCAAGATAAGAGTTGAACTGAAGGAGATAGAGACATGAAAAACCCTTCAAAACATCAACAAATCTGTGAGCTGTTTTCTTATTTTTAAAAAAATTATTAAGAGACTGGTAACACCAGCTAGACTAATAAAAAAGAAAGGAGGAGCAGTCAAGATGTGTGACTTCACTGAGGACCACACTGCAGAGTTCAAGGAGGCTTTCCAGCTGTTTAAACAGGTGATGGCAAGATCCTGTACAGCCAGTGTGGGAACATGATGAGGGCCCTGGGCCAGAACTTCACCAACACTGAGGTACCCAAAGTCCTGGGGAATCCCAAGAGTGGTGAAATGAATGTGAAAGTGCTAAACTTTGAGCACTTTCTGCCCATGCTGCCGATGGTGGTGGCCAGAAACAAGGACCAGGGCATCTATGAGGATTATGTCAATGGACTTCAGTTTTTGACAAGGAAGGAAATGGCACTGTCATGGGTGCTGAAATCTGACATGTTCTTGTCACACTGGGTGAGAAGATGACAGAGGAAAAAGTAGAGATGCTGGTGGCAGGGCACGAGGACAACAATGGTTATATTAACTATGAAGAGCTCATTTGCATGGTGCCGAATGGCTGAGGACCTTCCCAGTCTCCCCAGAGCCCATGCTTTTCCCTGTGTTGGATTTTTTATGTTTCCTGAAGGCTCCCTAGACAATCTTGTCATAGCACCTTTCCCATCTTGTCTCTCTTGGATGATGTTTGCCATCAGCATTCACCAAATAAACTTGCTGTCTGTGCCCCCCACCTAAAAAAAAGAAAAGAGAAAAGATTCAAATAAACACAATCAGAAATGACCAGGGGGATATTACCACTGACCTCCCCGCCAGAAATACAAACAGCTATCAGAGAATATTATGAGCACCTCTATGCCCATAAACTAGAAAATCTGAAAAAATGAAGAAATCCCTGGACACGTACACCCTTCCAAGACAGAATCAGGAAGAAATTGAATCCCTGAACAGACCAATACAGCTCTGAAATTCAATTAGTAATAAAAAACTTAAGAACCTCCAAAAGCCCAGGACCAGAAGGATTCAAAGCTGAGTTCTACCAGGTGTACAAAGAAGAGCTGATACTACTCCTCCTAGAATTACTTCAAAAACTGAGGAGAAGGAACTTCTCCCTAACTCCTTCTATGAAACCAGCATTATCCTGATACCAAAACCCAGCAGAGACACAATAAACAAAGAAAACTTCAGGCCAATTTCCTTGATAAACATAAACGCAAAAATCCTCAACAAAATACTGGCAAACGAAATCACATCAAAAATGTATCCACCATGATCAAGTAAGCTTTATCCCTGAGATTCAAGGTTGATTCAACATATACAAATCCATTAATGTGTTCATCAAATAAACAGAACTAAACACAAAAATCATGTGATTATCTCAATAGAGGCAGAGAAAGCTTTTGATAACATTCAACAGCCATTCATACTAAAAACTCTCAAAAATGCTGGGTATTAAAGGAACATATCTCAAAATATTTAGATTGGTGCAAAAGTAATTGCAGCTTTTGACATTATCTTTAATAGTACCAACCTAATAATAAGAGCTATTTATAACGATGATACAGACATCATACTAAATAAGAAAAAATTGGAAGTATTCTTTTTAGAAACTAGCACATGACAAGGATGCCCTCTCTCACCACTTGTATTCAAAATAGTACTGGATGTCCTGGCCAGAATAATCAGGCAAGAGAAAGAAAGAAAGGGGGTTCAAATAGAAAGAGAGGGAATCAAACTACCTCTGCTTGCAGAGGACATTGTCTTTATCTAGAAAGCCCCATAGTCTCAGCTCAAAAGCTTCTTAAGCTGAAAAACAACTTCAGCAAAGTCTCAAAATACAAAATCGATGTGCAAAAATCATTAGCATTCCTATAAACTAACAACAGTTAAGCCAATAGCCAAATCAGGAACCCAATCTCATTCACAATTGCCACAAAAAGAATACAATACTAGAAATACAGCTAATTAGGGAGGTGAAAGATCGCTACATGAAGAACTACAGAACACTACTCAAAGAAATCAGAGATGACACAAACAAATGGCAAAACATTCCATGCTTGATATGATTTGACTGTGTCCCCAACCAAATCTCATCTTGAATTCCCATGTGTTGTCGGAAGGACTTGGTGGGAGGTAATTTAATCATGGGGGCAAGTCTTTCCCATGCTGTTCTTGTAATAGTGAATAAGTCTCATGAGATCTGATAGTTTTAAAAAGAGGCATTCCCCTGCACAAGCTCTCTCATTTTTTGCCTGTCACCGTCCACGTTAAGATGTGACTTGCTCCTCCTCGCCTTCTGCCACGATTGTGAGGCTTCCCCAGCCATGTGGAACTGTAAGTCCAATTAAACCTCTTTCTTCTGTAAATTGTTCAGTCTCCAGGGTGTCTTTATCAGCAGTGTGAAAACAGACTAATATAGTAAATTGGGACCAACAGAGTAGGGTGCTGCTGAAAAGATAACTGAAAATGTGGGAGCGACTTTGGAACTGGGTAATGGGCAGAGGTTGCAACAGTTTGGAGGACTCAGAAGAAGACAGGAAACTGTGGGGAAGTTTGGAACTTCCTAGAGACTTGTTGAATGGCTTTGACCAAAATGCTGATAATAATATGGACCATGAAATCTAGACTGAGGTAGTCTCAGATGGAGATGAGGAACTTATTGGGAACTGAAGCAAAAGTGACTCTTGTTATGTTTTAGCAAAGAGGCTGGAGGCATTTTGCCTCTTGTCTGTGCCCTAGAGATTTGTGGAACTTTCCTTCCTTCCTTCCTTCCTTTTTTTTTTTTTTTTTTTCTGGAGTCTCACTTTTGTCACCCAGGCTGGAGTGCAATGATGCAATCTCGGCTCACTGCAACCTCTGCCTCCTGCGTTCAAGTGATTCTCCTGCCTCAGTTTCCTGAGTAGCTGGGATTACATATGCGTGCCACAGTGCCCAACTAATTTTTGTAGTTTTTGTAAAGACAGGGATTCACCATGTTGGCCAGGCTGGTCTCAAGCTCCTGAACTCAGGTGATCCGCCTACCTTGGTCTCCCAAAGTGCTGGGATTACAGGCATGAGCGACTGCACTCGGCCTGTGGAACTTTCAACTTGAGAGAGATGATTTAGGGTATCTAACAGAAGAAATTTCTAAGCACCAAAGCATTCAAGAGGCGACTTGGGTGCTGTTAAAGGCATTCATTTTTATAAGGTAAACAGAGCATAAAAGTTTGGAAAATTTGCAACCTGATAATACAACGGAAAAGAAAATTCCATTTTCTGAGGAGAAATTCAAGCTGGCTGCAGAAATTTGCATAAGTAAGGAGGAGCCAAATGTTAATCACCAAGACAATGGGGAAATTGTCTCCAGGGCATGAGGTCTTCCCACCAGCCCCTCCCATCACAGACCCAGAGGCCTAGGTGGAAAAAATAGTTTCATGGGCCAGGCCCACTGTCCACGTGCTGTGCACACCCAAGGGACTTGGTGCCCTGCATCCCAGCCACGCCGGACATGGCTCAAAGGGGCCAATGTAGAGCTCCAGACCATGGCTTCAGAGGGTGCAAGCCCCAAGCCTTGGTAGCTTCCATATGGTGTTGAGACTGCAAGTGTACAGAAGTCAAGAATTGGGATTTAGGAACCTTTGCCTAGATTTCAGAAGGTGTATGGAAATGCCTGGATGCCCATACAGAAGTTTGCTGCATGGGAAGGGCCCTCATGGAGAACCTCTCTGCTAGGACAGTGCAGAATGAAAATGTGGGGTAGGAGCCCCCATACGGAGTCCTTACTGGGACACTGCCTAGTGGAGCTGTGAGAGGAGGGCCATCATCCTAATGACAAAATAATTTGTACAACAAACCCCCATGACACAAGTTTACCTATATAACAAACCTGCATATGTTCCCCTGAAGTTAAAGTTAAATTAAAAAATAATAAAAAACTGGTAAACAGTATTCCGAAGTTGTTATATTATTTTACATCCCTGCCAGCAGAGCATGAGAGTCTTGGTTATTCTACAACATAACTGTTGTGGAATATTTAATTTTGTCAGACTTAACAGTTTAGCTATTCTACTGGAAATGTCATGGTATCTGATTGTGCTTTTACTTTGTATATTTTTATGACTAATTATGTTGAATATCCTTTTATGTGGTAACTGGCTTTTCATATAGTTTTATTTTGAAATTCTGGGCAAATATTTTGTTCACCTTTAGTAGGCTGTCTTCCCATTATTATGTAGTAGGAGATTTTCATTTATTATGAATAGGTCCTTTATTAATGCATATATATTTTCTAATTTGTAATTTTTCCAATATATCTTGCATTGACTTGAAATCTGTTTGCCCACCTCAATCCCCAAATATATTTTTCTTTGTTTAATTCCAGAAGCCTCACAATTTTTCCTTTTATATTTAGGGCCATGATCCATCTCAAGTCATTTTTTGAACACAAGTGAGATAAGAATCAAAGGTTTTCTTTTTTTCTTTTAAATACAGATATCCAACTTTCCAGTATCATTTGTTAAACAGCCTTTCCTTTCCCCATTGAATTGCTTTTGATATCTTAGATCTATTCCTGGACTCTCTGTTCTGTTCCAACATCAAATTGTCTACTCTTGTGCCAACATCCATGGTAAGTTTTGAAATCACATAGGATAAGTACTATGATTTTCTACTCTTTATGAAGCTATTTTGGCTTTTTAAAGTGTTTTATGTTTTTACATGCATTGTCTAAAGACCTTGTCAATTTCTATGAAAAAGGATACAGAGATTTAATTTATATTTTTCATATTTTAAAATTTTTAAAGATTATTATTAATCTTTCTCAGTTATGTTTTATATTTTTAGGTAGATGTCTAGCATATTTTTCCTCAAATATACTTCATGTATTTAATTAATTTGATGTGATGTAAATGGTATTTTAAAAATTTTATTTTGTAATTATTCCTTGCTAGTTATGGATAAACAAAGGATTGGATTTTTTTTTTTTTTTTCTATTCTTCAGCTTCACAATTTTAAACTTATTCTTAGAGTAGACATTTAGATTGTCAAGATTTTCTATGTGTGAAATCATGGAATTTGTAAATGAAGACAGTTCTCTATCTTCCTTTTCAATCATTTTGTCTTTTCCTTGCATTTTCCCCCTTATTGTACTTGCAAAGACATCTAATGAAATGTTAAACAGAAGCAATGAGAGCAGAAGTTTTGTCTGACTCCCAATCTCAAGGGAAAGTGTCATGTGGCAATATTAGAATGAAATGTTATCTATAGCGTATGTTTCTTTATATTTCATCATTTTTTGGGATTGAGGAAATGTCCTATTGCGAGTTTTTTGATAATTTCTCTTAAAATAAATGTTGGGCTTTTCCAAATTTTTTTTTTGCCTTTATTAAAATGACCATATGATTTTTTTCTTCAGTTCTCTTAATTTAACCAATAGTATCGATTTATTTTCTCATATTAAAACAAACATTAAGTCCTGTGATAAATGTTACTTGCTTATAACATATTATCTTGTTTATATGTTACTGGATTGAATTATCTAAATTATTTTAAGAAATTTTGTATCTGTGTTCATAAGCGGTATTCTTGGTCATTTTTTCCTTATAATATTTCTGTGTTGTTTCAGTATCAGAGTCATGTGGCTCTATAAAATAATTTTAAAAGTATTAACCCTATCTGTATTTTCTGAAAGGATTTATTTTTCTCTTCCTTAAATGTTGAATTTAGTTCCCCTCTGAAGCCATATTAGCCTCAACTCTTCTTTGTGGGAAGATTTTAAACTACAAATTTAATATTCTTAAAAATATAGGGCTATTCTAATTTTCTATTTCTTTCAATGTAAGTTTGATAATTTGTCTTTAAGGATTGTGCCAATTTTATATGTTATTAAATATTATTGACAAAATGTTGCTCATAATATTCCTTTATTTTTCTTTTGTTAGCTTTAGAATCTGGAGGGATCCATTCTTTCAGTCTTGAAGCTGGTAACATGCGTTTTCCTTCTTAATTTCTGTATCAAAGTAGCTAAGTTTTTTTTCAATAATAAAAACCTTTTTAAAGAAACCATTTCTGGTTTTGTTGATTTGATGTATTGTTTGACCATTTTCTCTTTCACTGTTTTCTGCTCTTAACTTTATAATTTTCCTCTTTCCTTTTGCATTTATTTTGCTATCTTTTCCTAGTTTCTTAAGAGGAAGCTTAGATCATCAGTTAAAAAATTTTGTTTTCTATGACATTTTAAATTCCTAATATTCTCTGTAAGCAGTATTTTAGTTGTTTTGTACAAATATTGGTATGTTGTGATTTTATTTTTATTTAGTTAAAAGATTTTTAAAATTCATAATTTATCTTTTATCATGGGATTTTTAGAATTGTGTAGCTTAATCTGAAAATATTTGGGGATCTTTTTATTTTTGGTTATCGAGTTCATATGTAATTACATTTGAGTACAACAGCATCTATAAATGACTTTATTTTTTAAAAAATTAGTGAGACATTCTATGACATGGTATATGAAATATTTTGTTGAATATCAATTTCTCTGGAAACAAATGTATATTCTGCATGTGTTCAGTTTATTGTCTTGTAAATACCAATTTGGTTGGCGGTGTTGTTCAAACTTTCCATATCCTTTCTAATCTTCTGTCTACTTTTGCAACTATAAGCATACCTCACAGATACTGTGGTTTTGGTTTCAGACCACCACTATCAAGCAAATAGCACAATAAATTAAGTTACGTGTTTTTTTTTGTTGTTTTTTTTTTTAGTGTATATAAAAGTTATGCTTACACTCTAATGTAGTCTGTTAAGTGTGCAATAGTATTTTGTCCAAAAATTTGTATACCTAAATTTTTAAAGACTGTAGTGCTAAAGAAATCCAAAAATAATCTGAGCCTTCAGTGAGTTATAATCTTTTTGCTGGTAGATGGTCTTGCCCTGATGTTGATGGCTGCTGGCTGATCAGAATGGTTGTTGCTAAAAATTGGGAAGGCTGTGGTGATTTCTTAAAATAAGTTGACAGTGCAGTTAGCCACATTGATTGATTCTTCCTCTCACACACAATTTATCTGTAGCATGTGATGCTGTTTGACTGCACTTTACCCACATTAGAACCTCTAATTTAAAGACTAAAGTCAATCCTCTCAGACCCTGCTGCCACTTCTTTACCAACTAAGGATACAATGTTCACAGCAACTTCACCAGGAATAGATTCCATATTAAGATATTACTTATTGGCTTATCCATTAGAAGCAACTCCTCATCAATCCACTAATATGGTATATTATATTTATTGATTTTTTAAAAATGTTAAACCAAACTTGAAATCCTGATTAAGCCCCACATTTTGTTCTATAATGGTGGGGTGACTTCTTCTCCCTCATCTGTAAAAACCGAAGTCAGCCATTTAAAATGCGTTCTGCTGAAAGTTACATAGCTTTGACATGTTTCAATTTCTCTCTAACTTAAAAACAACAAACTAAACAACTAAATCTTTCCTTCACATCTGTGCTTTACCATATTTTGTACTTCACTCTGTTTAAAATTATCTTTCCATATTTGCCTATTGAAATTATTATTTGTCTTTTAAGATACACCCAGAATAACACAATCCTCCTAACTTCTTTCTTTATTATCTCATTCTGAAATGTTTTTGCATACCTGAGAATTCTTGGCTTATGCTTGTGCCGCTCTTGAAATCATATAACATGTTGTCTTGTTTATGTATATTTTTACCATATTTTAGCTGCCCTTTGGCCCTGTATTTTTCCCCTTTATCCAACATCTCATCTTCTGTCTTTTTTTTTTTATTGCAAAATTTCTTTCAGTAATTTTATTTCTGTGGACACCTCTGACTTTATCGCCTTCAGTTTGTTCTCATACCTCTTTTTGTGCCCCTTACAAAGTATTTCTTGTCATTCATCCATGCACTGAAATGCTAGTAAGTTTTTCAGACTTTGAGGTCAAGCATCATTCCTCCAGGAATCATTCCCCAGCTTTCAGTCTCTCTCTTTATTGCTGGTATTTTTAATGTTATCCTCTGTCTTTTGTTAATAGAACTCCTTTTTACTTCTCAGGGCAGCATTCTGATAATCTTTTGAATATCAAGGATGGATATGAGATTCAAATTAATCAGGATATTCAGTATCTCTGGACACAGAAATTGATATAATGATAGACAACACATGACCTAGGTAGTGCTCAGCATTAGTTTCTCAGTGCTGAGATGATTAATATTAAACTTGCCATTGGGTCATCACAGTAACCACCCAAATTAGGCAAAGAGTTTTGGAAGCAGAGCTCTGAGACAGAAATCAAGAATCTTTAAAAAATATCATTTGATATTCTTATTCTATGTAAGTCTGAAGCCAGGTGCACTTCTCTCATCTAAGCTGAAAAATTCTCCTGCTCTTGTGTTTTGGCCTAATAAATTTGTTTTAGGCTTTTACATTTACAGATGTAGTGTGCAGAGTTAAAAATTTGAGGCCTTTTTCTTTTTAGATACACAAATAGTATTTAACATAGGATATACATATTATATATTAGAAAAATATATGTTTAATAATATTTCTGGATGAGAAAAATATATTCACCTAAATTAGGGGGAGGAAATCATGTGTGCAAAATACTATTTAACACTGTCTCATATCAATATCTTGAAATTCAAGTATTAGTCCAGCAAATCACATTAAAGATTTTCCTATACCAAACTCCTTACTAAGAGGAATTGTAGACATTACTCTTTAAAATATGACTCTCTGTGTTTTATAAACTATCTTCTTCAAAGTTACATACTGCCTCTTGCAAATTGATACTGCTGTCTTGGAATGAAGAGCATTTGGCTCATTTTCATGTACTTCTTTTTATGTCACTTTCTAAATGACAACATCTATATTTGGGGGAGTTATGTGTTCTCAGATTGTATACAGTGATTTGGAAGGAAGCTAGAGGCTAAACTCTTTATCATCAAGTCAATGTTATTATTTCTTATAATTCAGTTAAGTGATTTTTAGTATTTTAGTTAAGGTATAGTTTGCTGTATATGCATGCAAATATATATAGCAAACAGTACCTATTATTTTGAGAGTATTTATTTCACTTTAAATGAAATGCATTCACTCAATATTTCTGGAGTTGTCTTAATGCAAGCATTTACTCATATTATTAGAAGTTTTACAAATTGGGCCAGGAGCCAAATGTGAGTTTTCAGAAATGAAACTCCTCATTCTTATTCTTATAGTAAATATAAATCAGAATTGAGGCTGAGAGCAAGATACACTATACATGTAAGGAATTAAGGCTTCCAATATTGATCGTCATTGAATACTATAATAAATCTGAAAAATCTAATCTATTTGGCAACAATTAAATTAATCATAGCATTGTTACTCTTATAGAAATTATTTTTATTGTGATAAAATATATAACATTAAATTTACTATCTTAGTAATTTTTAAGTGCATATTTCAGTCCTGTTAATTAAATTCCCATTGTTGTGCACAAATCTCTAGAACTTTCTAATCTTGAAACTCTGGACCCATTAAACACTAATCCCCTACCCCCTCCAGCCATTGGTAACCACCTTTCTAACTTTATGTTTCTATTATTTCGACTACTTTAGACTTCATAAAAATGGGATAAAACATTATTTGTCTTTTTGTTACTATTTTGCTTAGCATAATATCCTTGAGTTTCATTCATGTTGTAGCATGTGACAGGATATTCTTTTCTTTTGTAAGGATTCATAATAACCCATTTTATTTATATACTACATTTTCTTTATCCATTAATCTTTCCACGGACATTTGAATTGCTTCTATCTCTTGACAATTGTGCAAAGACTGCAATAAGCATGGATGTATGAATACCTACTTGAGAAAGTAAGCACATTTTGTTTGGCATATACATGGTTAATTCATCCCCACTTTAAAAGAACTCAAGGAATAAAGAAACTAAGTATTTATCTACAGATGAAAGACATATAATAAACACAAAACAAGTAGAAATAAAGGCATTGAAAGAAGATGTTTTCAGGGCTACGTGGAGACCACAATAACAACTTGCGTTGTTACAAATACTCTAAACTTAGCCATACCCACAGGCATTCATACGTGGTGAAGGGCTGTCGGTGTGGGAAAAGGCAAATGTAATATCTTTTCTCATCTCTATCAGCAGTTCCTCCAGAACTTATTATTCTCACACTGTAAGCGCATACAATATCAATGCTACAAAAGGCTTGAAAGAAATTTATCTCTTGTCTCCCTTCCCCCTTCCCATCAATGTTATTGATCTCCTACACTTTTACTGTATGTTAGAGCTTCCTGTTCTATTTATTTCATGTACCTTTATGTCCTTTGGTCATGAATTGCTTTTCATTGCTATTATATAGGCTGACATGTGTGGCTTTAATATATGCTTTAAAGTAACGATAGCATTTAAAATAATTGCATATCACAAAGTATAAATGAATATGTTTATTCCATGGACTTTCATTTTGCATGTGTAAAAACGCTCACTTGAGCATTTAAATAATCATGTTCACTTACCCAAAGAAGCAGGTTTTAAAGTAAATGGGAAAAAGTATGCCATCTTTCTTACTGCCTAAAGACAAGATCTCCATCACGTGGTCATATTACCCTACGCCTTATGAATTTAAAAGCTTGAAATAGCATTGCAAAAGGTCACTAGAAGTAAGAACAGTTCTTTTCTCAACAATACATTAAGATTGTTTCACTAAAATAGCTGCCTTTTCTACCCTGCTATAAATTTAGGGGAAAACAACATTCTGTTCAATTATAAAAAGTAAACACTGTGTCTATTTAAACCATCCACCATCTCATTTTTTTTAAACTTTTATTTTTGGTTCAGCTTAAAAAAATTAATGGGAAGAATAATACTTTATGTAATTGGAGACGGTTTGTTATATAGGTAAAATGCATGTAATAAAATGTAAACAATTCATTTACCTATTAAAAGTACTACCAAGAGACTCAGAAAAGAAAGTTGAAAGTAATTCAGAACAATCAAACATGCAGCTAGATGGGAATGGAATAAAAAATTGCAATTTTTATTGTATGTTGTAATGATGTAATTATAAATATTAATTCTACCTATTAACACAATGATGTAATAAAAATGCCAACTAAATTAAATCATAATGATTAAATATGTATAAAATTTCAGGCAAAGAAGCACAGCAATCTAGAAACTGTAAGTCTTAGGCAAACTGGTTTATAGACTATTGAAATCCTGTCTGCATTAGAAATAGGTGAATACTAAGAATGATGGTTTCCAGCTGCATCCATGTCCCTACAAAGGACGCAAACTCATCCTTTTTTATGGCTGCATAGTATTCC
>NC_045442.1:61236153-61258553 GCF_002776525.5 Piliocolobus tephrosceles | reverse complement strand
AACAAAAAATAAATAATTGGCAATAATTTTTTATTTATGCATTTTTAATAATAATCTATCAAAAAAATCCTAAAGGATGTGAACTAAAATTTTATGGTTTTGATTTTTATTTTCCTCATGATTAGTGATGTTGAACATCTTTTCATTTACTTAATGACTTTTTTTCCCCCCCCCCAAGACGGAGTCTTGCTCTGTCACCCAGGCTGGAGTGCAGTGGTGCGATCTCTGCTTACTGCAACCTCCCCTTCCCGGGTTCAGGCGATTCTCCTGCCTCAGCTTTGGGATTACAGGCGCCGACTCCCATGCCCGGATAATTTTTGTATTTTCAGTAGAGACGGGGTTTCCCCATGTCGGTAAGGCTGCTCTCCAACTCCTGACCTCATGATCCGCCTGCCGCGGCGTCCTAAAGTGTTGGGATTACAGGCGTGAGCCAGCAGAGTTGGCTGTTCAAATCCTTTGCCCATTTTTAAAAGCAGGTTGTTTGTTTTGTGTTATTGAGTTGTAGGAGTTCTTTCTATAACCTGGGTTTTGATCCGTTGTCAGGTATATGATTTACAAATATGTTCTCCCAATCTGTGGGTTGCTTCTTCCCTGAGTTGACAGTGTCCTTTGATGCACAAACATTTAAATTTGATGTAGTTCCATATGTCTACTTTTTCTTTTGTTGCCCGTGCTTTTGGTGTCATATTAAAGAAATCATTGCCAAATCCAACATCATAAAGTTTTTTTCCCTATGTTTTCTTCTAACATTTTTATAGTTTTAAATTTTGCATTTAGGTTTAATTAATTTTTGAGTTAAATATTTTTGTATATGTTGTAAGGTAATGGTCCAACATCATTGTTTTGCACATGGATATTCAGTTTTCCCAACACATTTGTTTAAAAATGTCCTTTTCTTTACATGCATTTGTAATGAATTTTAATGGACAGGAAATAATAGTACTATAATACTATAATTTGAAATGGTTTCTAATATGTGGTATATTTTGGATAATGAAGAATTGTGTGGTAACAGATGTTAGCAAAAGACATGTTTTACAAGAACTGTACTTATTATATAATGTATTTGAACTTTTAAATATCACATCCCATTCTTAATCATACTTTATGTATTTAAAATTTACTATACTATTCAAAATGTGAATTACCTGAACTCCTAAATCTGTAACATCTGAGAACAATAACACCTAATCTTATATAACCATATTAGAGTGTGCCCTAAAGGCAGTAAAAGCTGATTGAAAATCATGTTTCCTTTTCTGTGAGATTTTGGGCTTTTAGAGTTACAATTAGAAAGTTTTTTTTCTTCTTCTTTAGACACTGAGACATTTAAAACTAAAGACTGAAAATTATAACTAAAATAAATATTTTCTGATGATTCACTTATATAAAAATTGCCATCAGTGAGAACAGTATTAGTATAGCTCGCGAAATATATGCAAGGTCTTTTATAAGTAGAATACAATTAATATATTAAGAACCCAAAATAGGACACAAGAATTAAAAATAGTGAGGAGTGAGATGTCCATTTTATTTCAGTTTGATAAGATCATACATTTTAATCGATACATATTTGTAACTTAAATAATTACATAAAATTGATGGCATGTGAATATTGTTTTATTTTTGCAGAATAGTATTTTGCTGTTTTGAGATTTAAAGACCTGTTGTTAATGATTGAATATTATTTTAAAAATCTATTCAAACATAAATTTTTTAAATTAAGGACTTGTTTTCCTAACTTAGTAAAGCTGATATTGGTCTGAGATAACATGGCATTGTTATTGAAAGTGATCCTTCAATGGTTTTTCACTGAACTTCACACAAAGTCTACTTACGGTTTTGAATCTAGTCACTGAATAGATTGGTTAGACTAACCCTTTTATCTGATAATAATATTAAATGGTAGATAGATAAAATACAACATTTTTAAGGCACTGGAGAATGACAAATGCACTAGATTACTATATTAAAATCACAGTAGAGAGTAAATGTGTGATTTATTTCAGGAATCCAAAGTTGGTTAAACATTTGAAAGTCAATTGATGTAGTTCATAATACTAACAGACTATATGAGGCAGCCATGACTATATTTTAACACCCAACAGACTAAAATAACAAGCTAAATAAAACAACCATGACAAAATTTCATCATCTCAAACTTGCTAAAAATGACCTTGACAAAATGGAAAACCAAGGCATGATTAAAAACTCTTTGGAAACTGGAAATAAAGGACCTGGCCTCAGTATTATTAAAGGCACCTGAAACAAATAACAATAACAAATACTATAGTGAATATCAACCTAATGATAAGAGAATGAACATTTTCCTACCCAGATCAGAAACTCCTTATGAATGTCTGCCTTTGGCACTTTTATTCAAAATTGTATTGGAACTTCTAAGCATTGCAATAAGGAAAGAAAAGGAAATAATTGACACAAGGATTTGAGAAAATAGAAGAATAAAACCTCTGTCCTCATTCTTAAATGATATGTTTATTATATTGTCTCAGAGTATAAGGTAAATATGTAAAAAAATAAATGTATTTCTATAGAGCAGTAGCAAACAATTTAAAAATAAAGTTAAAATGGAACTTCATTTACAATGTCACCAAAAGTCATAATATAGTTGAGAAGACTTTTATACTGAACACTAAAAATGAGAAAATTCAAAGAAAATATAGTATAATATACTATGTTCATTTACATTCATTAGATGAATCAGCATTGTTAAAATACACATTGATCAAGATTTAATGAAACCTCAATCATTATTTCAGCAGTCTTTTTAAACATAGAAATTGTTAACTTCGTTGTAAAATCTATGAACTCTTTGGCCACTAACATTTAATGCAATTTTTTAATTGTTAAATTTAGATCTATTTTATTTTTTGTTTTTGGCTAAACCCTCTGTCTTTTGCTTATTTGTCCTTATTCTGTCTTTTTAAGTATTATTAGAATAAATTTTAGAATTCCATTTTAATTTCTCTATTGGATTTTTAGTTCTAGCCCTTAAATTATTTTTAATTGCTTGAGGTATTAAAATATCAATTTTTAAACTTCACATTCTGTTTAAAGTTAATGTTGTTCTGCGTCCTCTATGATGAAGAAACTTTGCAATTTTAGGTCTATTTAATATTCCTGTGTTTAGTGTTATAATTATCACATGTATTATATATCCATATACTACATATACATATATTACATCTATTTCTGGGAGTTACATTATAAATACTATGTCTACATATATAATAAACTGACAATTTCTCCTTTACATTCTCCTGTATAAACATACAGGGAAAATATATATATACACATACACTTATAATGCAGATTTTCTGGTGATGAACTTTTTAGTTTCACCTATCTGAAGATGTGTATGTTTGCCTTCATTCTTGAAGAACACTTTTGTCTGATATATAACTACTGTCTAGACAGTATTTTTCTGTAAACCTCTTTCCTATTGCTTTTTAACTTCCATAGTTGCTAGTTGGTAAGTAAGCAGTCATGTAAATTGGTGTTTTCTTTTATGTAACTTGCTGTAGTTTTTATTTGCTTTCAAGGTTTTATTTTACTCTTTGATTTTCAGCCTTTTATTGATGTTCCTAACCATGTTTCTCTTTATATTTACCCTTCTTTTCAGGATTCACTGAGCCTTTTAAATCTAAAAGCTAATGTCATTGCTTAAGTTTGGAAAGATTTTGACCATCATATCATCAATTGCTTTTGTTTACTTCATTCTTTATCTTCTTTTCTTCTATGACTTGAATTACATGTCATAACTTGTCTAACATTGATCCCTCCGGCTCTGTTCATTTTGTCTGATATTGATCCCTCCGGCTCTGTTCATTTTTTTGTCAGTTATATTTCTCTCTTCTCTTCAGTTTCAATGAATCTGTCTTCAAGTTCAATGAAAAACTTCCTATTATTTGCATTTATTATTTAAGCTCTCAAGGGACTTTATTTTAGATATTGAATTTTTAGTTCTAAAATTACCATTCAGTATTTTTAGTTTTTATTTATTGGTTGAAATTTTCTTTTATTTACTTCATTGAAAACATATTTTATCTACTTCTTTGAACAAATAATAGATGATATAAAATACTTGTCTGCATATTCTAATACACAGTTCATCATGGAATTGGTCTTCATAAATCATCTTTTCTGTGGAGACTAGATTACATCTTCCTACTTTCTTTTTTTTTTTATCTTCCTACTTTCTGAATGTTATGTGATTGTGAATTGTGTCTTGAAATTGTGAATAATATTTTACAGAAGTGTTGGATTATGTTACACAACCCAAAGAATTTTGATGTTTTCATAATTTTGTGCAATTAATGTGTTTATATTCTAATTGCAAACTCTGTGTCTCAACTGGCAAACCAAATATAAGTTGATTTGTCTACTCTTCAGTTGCGCTTCCTTGATTCTGACCTTACAGATTTATGGTTCAAGTGTTAGCAAGAAATTTGAGCAAATATTATCATAGAATTTGAACTCCTCCACTCAAGATGTGTTCTTTCCAGGATTTCTTGTTCACCTTCTAGTGATTGTGGTTATTCTAACTTTTCTTTTCTCATTTTTCAGTCCATAAAGACTGGAAATTTTTTTTTTCAGACTTTTAGCCCAACCATGTGGTGCCTACTTGATCTGTTCTCAGACTGAAAGCCATAAAATAGGTGACATTGTGTGGTGGTCTCTTTTTCAGCTATCAACTTTGGGTCTGAAATATATATATATATTTTCATTCTCCAGTGCCTTTAAGTTGTTTGTTCTTTTTTCAATTGAGATTTAAAGCTATTCTATGAGAGGGTCTCTTATAGAACTTATACTTCCTGAATTCAAGTTGCACAAAAAAAGTCTATAGTAATTCTTAGAGTATGGTATTGAAATAAGGATAGAAAAACATATCAATGTGAACATAATGTAGAAATAGAACCACAAATATGTTATCAGGTTATTTTCAATTAAGGAAATGCAATTCAATGAGAAAGTAGAGTCCTTTCAACAAATGATGCAGATTAAACTGGATATCCCTATGGACAATATTGGACATATTAATAAATGCCACACTATACACTATTAATTTGTGATGATTTATTGATTTATATGTATAAATTAAAACTATATAGATTTAAGTTTTTACAAATGTGAATAGGCAAAATTTTTGTAAAGAAGACAAAATAAAAAATAAATACAAAACAAAAATAATAGATTACATCACAATGAAAATCTACTACCTATTTAAAAATACCTTACAACAATTGATAGACAAGCCATAGTCAGGGAAAATATAGGTATTATACATATACCTGACAAAGGACTTGCATGCAGAATATACAAATAACTTCTACATCTCAATATTTAAAAAGACAACCAAGTTAAAAAGCCAAATGACTTGTACAGATACTGAAGAAAGAATGATATACAAATGTTTAATAAGCATATGAAAAATAGTAAGTGTCATCTTTAGTCATCAGGGAAGTAAAAAGCAAAAACAAAATGAACTAAGACCCAGAAGAGTTTCTAAAATTATAAACACCCAGTAGAGCTGCTAAACTTAAAAGTCTTACTACATGAAATTTGGCAAGTGAAGCAACTGGAACTCTTTTACTTTTCCAAGGAAAGTATAAAACAGTCTATCCATTTTGGAATATTTTCTAAAGTTTCTTATAAAGTTAAATACACTTAAACCCTAAGAACTGTCAATTGCATTTCTAAGCATTTTATGATAATAAACTTTAAAATATGTGTTCATAACAAGACTTGCAAAATAATAATTACAGAAATTTAATTTATAATGCAAAGTTGGAAAAATCTAAAATTAAACCAATAGAAAGTGGATAAATAAACTGTGGTACACTCATACAATAGGATGCTACCCTGGAAATAGAAAATAATTACCTTCTAAGATATGCAACAGCAGGAATAAATCTCAAAACCATTATTGATAGTGAACAATGCCAAAAACAAAATGGTATATAATATGTTATTATATTGATGTGATATTCTGGAATGAGCAAAACTACTGTATTGTGAAAAAATTATGACAGAGTTTGCATTTTGTCTATGTTTATGTGTGTAGGGTGGGACGTGTATCTAGCAAGAGCAAGGCAGGAGAGAATTTATGAGGTGATATTAATATTTTCTATATTAATGGGAATCTGTGTAATATGGATACATCCTTTTTCAAAGATATAGTAAACATATACATGTTTCATACATTTTACCCCAAATTAATTGAATGAGCAAGGGGAGTGAATGGAGTCAAAAATTACACAAAACTGCATAGTTATTGAAGCTGACTGGTACATGGGAAATACATATATATATGTATTTGGGCATTCTATATATGTGAATTTCTTCACAGTAAAAATTTAAAAAGAATGAGGATGCCTATATATTTTTTAAAATTTAGTTATGACCTTCAAGTCTGGCTTGATGTTGCCTGTTCATCATTTCTTGCAGATTTTGCTTTTTCAATTACAATTCAATTGTCATATTGTTCTTTCACTATTTTCAATTTTCAATTTTCTAGAATTGCAAAGTTCTTCTTGCCTCAAGGACTTTGAACATGCAACCGTTTTCTCTTTTCAATTCTTATTTTAATTTTTAATAATAATTGTTATGGATATATATATTTTTGTACATATTTATGAGTACATGTGTTATTTTGATATAGGCATACAATATGTAATGATCAAATCAGGGTAACTAGGGTATCCATCATCTCAAGGATTTATCATTTCTTTTAGAAACATTCCAAATTTACTCCTTTACTTATTTGAAAGTATACAATAAATTGATGTTAACTATATAGAAGAAATGGTTAATAGGTACAAAAATATAGTTAGAATAAATAAAATATAATGTTTAATAGCACAATGGACTGTTTTCTCTTTCTGAAACCATCCCATGGCTAGTAGGTATATCTTCAGACAGATCTTTGGCCATCTTATTTAAATTAAGTCTTGCATCCTTTTAATATCACATCCTTATCTTCTATTTTTAAAAAAGTTTGTGTTGTAATAATTTGAGATTTACAAATTGCAATTCAGAAATGCAGAAAAATGGGTTTTATTTCATTTACATAATGGAGGTTATAATACTCTTTAACACATTTACTTGACCGTGAGGGTAGGTATAGCTAAAACTCTTATCTTTTCAATTACAAAAAGCTAATTTATTTGCAAGAACATGAAAATGAGTCCACTTATATATAATATTTAAAGTAATCCTGGAATAGAGTTATTTTACTGTAAATTAAACATGGCAGAATAAAGACATTTTTTATTTCACCTCCTTTATTTAATACTTAATGCAAAACAACACAAGGAATAAAAAACAGAAAAAAGATTCTACTTTTAAATCAAGACAACAGTGTTGCTCAAAAAGTATTTACAATATTTATTAAATATTAGGAAATGTGAAAGAAAAATAGGATAGCTAAGAGTTGATATCTGACTCATTAGAGCTTGAAGAAAATTGATTATTATCCTAGAAGTAAATATCCCAATCCTGAAGTGCATATCATCAACCTATTGATAAGAGTTACAAGGGTATCTCAGGCTATGAGGGTTGTGAAAGATATAGCCATATAGAACTACATCTTCCATATAGCAGAATAAGCAGTGGATTTGAGCTGAAAGAAGAATCAAGTGAAAGTCACATTTGGTGCAATAAGATAATAGACATAAAAGGTAGATAGCTTGTAAAGAAAGAAACAAGACTCTCTATAAACAGACCACATGAATTCCTATGTAGAAAACCCCAAGGAATCAATAGAAATAAATCTTCCTAGAAATAATGTCTTAAGCAAAATTACAGTATATAAGGTCAATAATCCATAATCAATTGTTTTTCTATATATTAGCAATAAACAATTAAAATTGAATATATTAAGCACAATTTACAATACCTCCAAAAATATGAGTTACTTAAATATAAGTCTAACACAGTATGAATTTCAATGTAATTCTTCATTCGGAAAGATCAGCAAATGATGTCATTTTGCTTATTATCATTATTGTTTTTTATAAGACTGTTCTTCCTGTAGCATCACTATCATCATAGTTCTCTATGAAATAAATTTGCCTCAACATGGATAATCCATGAGTATTTCCACTTACAGTCTCTTCCCAATATAGAATGGCACACATGCTTTTAGCCATCTTATGCTTTCTGCTTGGAATCCCATTATTCTCACTTACTTGGATTAATGTACATCTTTAAAGGCAGAAGTAATACATCCAAAGCATCTGACAAATGCTGCTTCAAAGGTATGTTCTAATACAAATAGACAAAGGCCAGAGCATTGGAACAGAGTCCTAGAATACATGCTTTCCAGGCATTGATCATTTTGTTTATAAATGTTGGGAAATTTTTGAGTCTCAGAGGTTAACCTAGGGTATCTGGGTGGCAGGAGAAGGATGTTATATGAAGTCTTTGGACAGTGGCTATTTGGCAAATTTAACAATTCACTATTTCGACATTGGATAGGGACTTGTGGGCATGTCCTGGCTGAAGAGTAGCCCTACTTGAGGGAGAAGCTGGCATTTTACCAACTCTGTAAAATCTACCCTCATCACCAAAGAAGAAAATGTTCTATCTTCCTTTTTCATGCCACATAGCATTTGATTTTTCACATCTGCAGCATTTTATATACTGACTCATATTAAAGCTCTTTTTTGTAATGAGACCTAATGCCACACCTAGGGTACATAATGTTATGGGGGAAAAGAAATCCGTTGAGTGCAGGAATGAAGCTTCATGCATTGTTAAAAATTCCTGTGTTGTCAGAATGAATGGAATAGGTGACAAATAAATGATTTTTGACATTGCTCTAGTATTTATATATTGACTTATTATTTCGTGAGAAACTTGATTTTCTCCTCTTAAATTTTATGTAGCGTTTCTTCAATAATTGAAAATGCATTATTTATTCATCCACCTTGAGTGTTATCTTCAGGTGGCTCATGGAATTATATCCTAGTGTCTAATACCTGAAAAATGTTGATATGCCTGTTATTCTTTCTATCAGATAAAATCAAGCAATCTGCTAGTTATCTCACCATGACATGCAGAGTGAAGTCAAAATTCAAAGTACTGATAATATCAGTAACCTAGGGGGTCTGCCAATCACACTAATAGAAAGCGCTCTTCTCAAACTCACCTCCTTTTTGACCAAAAGAGACTTACCATAATAATTATTTAAAATATGACAATCCATAAGAAATATGTTAGAATGAGATAAAACAGCTCTTTCACTCAACACTACCTATGGAATAGAACACAGTATGGGAGACTGCTATTGTCATAACTGTACACTATGTTTGTATCCTCAAAAGAATTGTTTTTCTTTAAAACTGTATTCTCAGAAAAGTAAACAGGCAAATATTTTTTGTTCTTTAATTCCACTTTTTATGTTTGTTCTCTTTACTACTAACTTTATGGATCTCGCCTTCTAATTTAAATTCTTACATGTAAAATGTTAACATATGAAAATTTATATTCAGATGACCATAGGTGTTCAATAGACACTGGGGGAAATTATCACAAATTTCATATAACAGCAAGCAATATTCTCTTCAATTGTATTGTATGGTATATGGAAATAAAGTATATATAGTGATATAAACAAATCATAATTGTATATTTTGATTAAGTTTGATAAATATGTACTTCTGTACTTCTCATTAACTAAAACCACAAGTATGATGGACTACTTTTCCATCACCAATGAAAATATCCCTGTATCCCATTTCAGTCAACCCCCCCCCCCGAGCAGACAATCATCTCTAATTTCTTTCACAATATATTAGGGGTATCTGTTCTAGAATTTTCATATAAATGTTATAATATTGTGTGCACTCTTGTGTATGGCTTTCTTTGTGCAACACAACGTTTTTGAAGCTAATTTATATAGTTAATCAGATATCGTTTTTAATTTTTATAGCTGAGCAGTATTTCATTGTATGAATGTATCAAAACTTATTGTACACCTTTCTGGTGATAGACATTTGTATTGTTTTCAGGTTTTGGCATACAAATAAAGTTACTATGATATTTCTTGTACAAATTTTTGGAACATATGTATTTATATGTTTTATAGGTTTTCATTTTAATATGTATAAAAGTACTTCAATAGCACCATGAAACAACTTAAAAATGGATATTTATAAAACATTCCATCTATCAAGAGAATAATGTATGCTCTTTTATGCACAGCTTTATTGAGGTATAATTTATATACAAAGAGCTGTATATATTTAATGTGTACATTTGGTGAGTTTGGACATGTAAAAACACCTGTGATACCATCACCACAATCAAGATAATAGACATATTCAACACTTCCCAAAGTTTTCTTGCACCTATTTGATTTGTTTGTATTTTGTGTGTTTGTGTTTAGATACGTGTGGGTTTAAAATGTTAATATGAAATCTAATCTCTTAACTTTGAAGTATACAATATTATTAACTCTACGTACAATATTGCACAGCATACCTCTAGAACTCAATCATCTGGTATAACTGAAGCACACACACTGAACAACTCTCTATTTCTTTAATACCTAGCCTTTGGCAATCACTATTTTATTCTGTTCCTGTTAGCATGAGCATTACAAATATATAAGTAGAATCACACAATGTTTTTCTTTCTGTGACTGGCTTATTTCACTTAGCATAATGCCCTCCAGTTTCTTCTATGTTGTAGCAAATGGCAGAATTTCTTACCCTTTCAAGGCCAAGTAATATTGCATTACATATATATATATATACACACACACACACACACACACACCATATTTTATTTATCTATTTTTTTGCCATTGGACACTGGGCTGTTTCCAATTTTGGCTATTGGGAATAATACTGCAATGAACATGAGAGTGCAGATATTGCTTCAAATTTCTGTTCTTAATTCTCTTGGATATACACTCAGAAGTAATATTTCTTGATTATATGACAGTTTTATTTTTTATTTTTAAAGCAACATCCATAGTGTGTTCCAGAAAGTTTGCATCAATTTACATTCCCACCAATGGGAACAAGGGTTTCAATTTCTCTGCATTCTTACCAACACCTGCTATTGTTTTATATTTTAATAATAGACAGTTTGAGATGTGAATTGTTATATTATTGTAGTTCTGATTTGCATTTTCTTAACAATTAATAATGTTGAACATCTTTTCATATAGTTATTCATGCTTTATATGTCTTATTTAGTGTTCACTTAGAACATTCATGAGGATGAAGCATATCATAGGCCATAGAACAATTCTCAATAACTTTAAAAAGATTGAAATTAATGAAGTGGGTATCAAATGGATATAAATGAAAATAGTATATGATCTGAATGATTTTGTTCACTCAAAATATATACACTGAAACCCTAACTCCCTGCTAGGAGATAGGGCCTTTGGGAGGTGACTAGATCACGTGGGCAGAGCTCTCATGAATGGAATTACTGTTCTTGAAGAGACTTCAGAAATCTTGTTTGCCCCTTCTGCCATGTGAGGACACAGAGAGAAGGCACCATCTGTGAACCAGGAAGTGGTCTCTCATCAAACTCCAAATCTGCAGGTGCCTTGATCTTACACTTCTCAATTTCAGGAAATATGAGAAATAAATTTCTGTTATTTATAAACCAATGTATAACATTTTGTTATAACAATCTGAATGTATTAAGACAAACAGCAAATATAAATTCATGCTCTCGCCAATATTTAAATATTAAAACAACTTACTTTTAAATATGTATCACACTACAGAGAAGAAATCACAATGGAAATAGAAAATATTTTAACTGAATGAACACAACATAATATAATGTATGGGATTCAACTAAACACATACATAGAGGGAAATTTTTAGCTTAAAATGCATATATTAAAAAAATACATATACCTAAACAAGTTTGCAATAAGTAATATAAATGTCTCTACAAAAAAAAAATAGACAAAAAACAGCAAATGAAACACAAAGCAAATAGAAAGAAGAAAATAAGTATGAGAGCAGAAATCAACTAAATATAAAACCAAAACATAGATAAAAATTAACAAAATCAAATTTGTAAAAAGAACAACAGATTTTATACATTTTAGCTACATTTACCAATAAAAAATATGCAAATGACCAAAATCTAAAGTTGAAGAGAGGGACATCACAAGCACACCTATGCAGGTTAAAAGGATCATGAGGAAATATTATGAAGAACATTTTGTCAACAAATTATGCAACTACAATAAAATGAATAAAGTTCAGGAAAGACACAAACCAGTGAAAATGACTCAAGAAATAAAGAATATGAGTAGACTTACATAAAGCAAATACATTGAATGTGTACTTAAAATAAATCCCCCTCATAGAAAACCCAGTCCAAGATTATGTCACTGGTGAGTTCTATGAAAAGTTTAAAGAATGATAAATAGCAATCCTACACAAACCCTTTCAGAAAAGAAAGGATGAGGGGACACTTCTCAATTTACAATAGAAGGTCAATATTACCCTGATCACAAAGCCAATGAAAGTACAGACCAATATTCTCATGAGCATAGATGCATAATCCTTAACAAAATATTAGCAAATGCAATCAAAAACCCAAATATAAAAATTACATAGGGCCGGGCGCGGTGGCTCAAGCCTGTAATCCCAGCACTTTGGGGGGCCGAGACGGGTGGATCACGAGGTCAGGAGATCGAAACCATCCTGGCTAACACAGTGAAACCCCGTCTCTACTAAAAAATACAAAAAACTAGCCGGACGAGGTGGCGGGCGCCTGTAGTCCCAGCTACTCGGGAGGCTGAGGCAGGAGAATGGCGTGAACCGGGAGGTGGAGTTTGCAGTGAGCTGAGATTCGGCCACTGCACTCCAGCCTGGGCGGCAGAGCAAGACTCCGCCTCAAAAAAAAAAAAAAAAAAAAAAAAAAAATTACATAGTCACAAGTAAGTGGGATGTATTGCAGAAAAGCCAGATAGGATAACCATCCCCAAATCAGTTTATGCAATACATCACATTCATAGAATAAAGAACAAAAAAATCATGATCTTAGTAAGTGCAGAAAAAGCATCAGAGCAAATCTGACATCCACTCACAATTTAAATTAGGAATTGAGATAAATGTCCTTAATATTAAAAAGAACTGGTATGAAAACTCTGCAACTTACATTATGCTTATTGGTGAGAGACTAAATTATTTTTCTCTAAGCTCGTAACAGAGCAAATATTTTTACAGTCACTAGTTTTCTTCAAAATTATTCTGAATCAATGTAACAATTGCAGAAAAGAAACGGAAGGCATGTGGATAATAAAGAACAAAGCAAAACTGTTGTTAATTTTAGATGGCATGTTCCTTTATGTAAAAAGTCCTGAAGAGTCTAAAAGAGCTACTGGAACTAATACATAAATTAAGCAGGGTCCAAGAATTTGTGATCTACATAGAAATCAATTGTATTTATAAGAACAATCCAAGAATAAAATTTAAAAAATAACTCAATTAAAACAACACCACAAAGAATAAAATACCTAGAAATTCATTGGACAAAAGGAACACAAACGTGTACACTAAAATCCAAATATTACTGAGAAAAATTAAAGAATATCTAGATACATACAAAAACTTTTGTTAATATGTAGGAAAATTCTGTAATTGTAAGATGACAATTCTCCCGAAATTGAGCTAATAGAATCAATGAAATTCTTAACCAAAACCTAAAGGATTTTTTAAATAAAAATTAATAGCTAATCATAAAATTAATATGAAAATGAAAATTACTAAAATTAACAAAAACAGTTTAGAAAAAAGAACCAAGCTGGAGAACTTTCACTTCCTGGTTTAAAATATAGTCCAAAGCCTACTATAAAGTATCCACAATCCAGAGAGTATGACATTGTTGTAATGACATATATATATCAATGGAAAAGAATAAAAAACCCAGAGATAAACCTTTACATTTTTCTTCAATTGATTTTTGACAAAGATATCCAAAAATTCAATGGTGAAAAAAATCAATTAAAAATATTTTGGAATAGTTGGATAATCATGTGCAGAAACATAAACTTAGACCCTACCTTATAACATTTATAATAATTTACTGGAAATGAATCATAACCTGAATATAGGAGCTAAAATTATAAAATCTATTAAAAAAAGAAGGATTTTGTGATCACAGGTTAGTTCGGGTTTGCACCATGATCTCTGAATACATTTAAACAACTGTCAGTACCATGTAAATTTTTAGAAAATGACTACTAGATCTAGCTAAATAACAAATGTTAGATATTAACATTTTTGAAAAATAACTAAACACAGAACACATAAATGAAGGTAGTTTTACTTTTATTTTTTCACATAGGATTAATACTATGCTTTAACTGTGGACTACTGAGAAAGTTAAATTGGCAGAAGGAGAATCTCAGACAGGGTAGTTTATTATGCCATTCTAGTCAGTAACGACGAGCTTAATTGGACTGTAAAATTATTTGGCAAATGAAATGTTTTCATCCTTGCTGAAGTGTGGACAAAGGCTATACTTTATTCAACTGAATAAGTACCACAAATATGTGGTACTATATTTTAATAATGTAGGCTTGTCTACTATAAATTTAGCTTTTTCTGTCATTACCCAAAGACTTTCTGTTTTTTCTCCTGTACTATTATAAATTAGGTAGTAATCAATTGATTAAAATAGAATAGTTTAAGTCGTATATTGCCTTCCTTTTTCAGGCTTTCTTTCTAGATTTATCTAAATTTTCTGTTTTCATCTCTGTGATGATAGACATAGCTTAGGAAGTAAAAGTCATTTCAGCTAAGAGATACGTGAAGGAAGTTAACATATATTTTAATTAAATAGTTTACATTGTAAAATTCTTCATCAAAAATTTACTGTTGTAATTTCGGAGGTTACATTTTTTTCTCAAATGGTGACTGTCCCTGTTTACTCTCTGGAGTCCAATTAGAATCCACCTATGTTGGCACTGTCTATTTTAACTCACAGAAGTCCAGCTGTAGAATTAGCACAAACACTGCTCTTTTGACTTAAATTTCTACAATCTTATTATGATTGAGGCACAGGATCCTCTGATCAATCATGATGTATATGTTATAATTGCATTTTAAAGGTTAAAAACCTGAGGTTTGGACAAAGCAGCATACAATAATTAAATTTAATAGCCAGATAAGTGTCCTAGCTTGGCCTACATGAAAGTCTTCCCATATCAAAATTTGAAACAATATGCAAGACTACCTTTTATGAATGATTATTAAATCCAGATGCATTAGTATGTATAAAATAAACGTTATTAAATTTCACTATAGAAATCCATATGGAGAGAAACATAGAGAGGCTACTCGATTCTGTCTCTATTCTTGCAGTTATTCCTAATATTCCAGTATAGTCAGATTCCAATTCCCAAACCCCTCTCCAGATATTGGAGCTGTTTCTCAATTATTTTTCTAATCCTATTGGTTAATAAAAAGCCGTGATATTTCCAATATTCATCTGTTAATTTTTCTAAAATTGTCTGTTTTTTATTGGACAGCTCATTTTTAATGCTTTCCAGAGTTTCTCTGAAGTCACTCTGCTGCCTTAAAAGGAAAAGAATTGTGGATTCGTTTATATCATGATGAAAGTTAATATTGATCAGAATATTGTTTAAACCAACCTATTCAGAGAGAACAGAAAGAGGTGACATTTTCTATATTTCATCCTAAACATTATCTTAAACAGAAGAACAGAAAAAATAAATTAGCTTAATTTCCACATCTTATAAGCAATCTTAGAGGAAGAAAAAAAGTTATCCTTGTAGAACATCAAAACACGATATACAGAATTATAGTCTGACAATAGTAATGAATCACCTGATTCCTCTTCTGGCTCAGGGAAACCCTAAAATAAGTTGGATAAAAAGTTATAAACTATTTTAATAACAACTACAGATGTCACCAAAAATTGAAGTCCAACATACAATGTAGTCATTATACATTTTATTCTAACTTAGAATTATTTTACTGGCAGGATATGCACTACATTGCTTCAAAAGCCTTATATGCTTGAACCCAAAAGAATGGTTTAACAAATAACTTAAACTTATAAACTAATTCAAACTTGATGTTTTAAAAATATAACTGATGGTTCTTTTGCTACTATGAAATTATGTTAGTTATGAGATATAATTCTCTGGCAGCCAAAATTTGGTTTTGGAATTAAAACCTGCGTGTTATGTGATTTTGATCCTAAATAATGAAAACTTGGCAACAACTTTGGAAAAAAGAGATGTTGGTGAGGGAAGGAATCTATGTGTCAGCATTTACGAATGGTACAAATGGCAATCAAAGATTTGGCAATTTTTACTTGCCAGAATAAGTGGTGGCAGTTAACCATCTGCTATTCATGGTTAAAAATTGGGCTTTAACCATTTTTAAAAAGAGTTATGAAGCATAGAAGATGAGATTGTTTGTCATTATTTAATGGAAACATTTCATATTTTATTTAATCTAGAAGAAATCAAAAACTTAAAATGTAGTTAAGACAAAAATTAAAACATTGGATGAATGGTTTACTAATTTAGTTCAGAACACAACAAATGTGTAAGAAATTGCAAATGGTCTAGATTCACTGTAACACAGGAAAGGAAATACAGCACATTATTTGTTGGAGACTAAATCTTTGCCTTCCTTCATCTTCCTTCTCTTCTAAAAAGGCATCATAAGTCATAAATATTTAAATTTTTTTATATATATAGCCAAATTCTCACCAATAAATTTTAACAAATTTACAATGCCACCATACCACCTCCATATCCCCACCAATACTTGCTATAACTAATCCCTAATTTGCACCAATATCATAAATAAAATGTGACATTGTTATATTATTTTAATTAATATTTTCTTCACATTTGTGTTGCAGGAATATAGTTTATATTTTGACTTATAATCAGAAACTTTAATTCATTACAAAACATGGAGTTTATACTTTTGATGTATTTGGAATATTTACTCATAATATTCATTATAGTCATATAGCTCTAGTGATGCATTGTCAGTATGAAAACAGATCACAAGAATAATCTATTTGTGTTCTTATGTTTAGCGAAATTTGGAAAAATTTTAGAGACTTGGATCTCAAGTTGAGATTCAAAGGAAAAAGAAAAAAGTTGTCTTTATTATGTTGAGGTTTAAAAACATGTCAAACATTTACTGGCCAATTGTATTTATTATTTTGGACACTACATGTCCATCTCATTGGCAGGTTTCTTCACGTGCAACTTAAATTTAAAAAATTTATTTTTAGTGTTTTATTTAATTTTATCAATATTAGAAATGTGTTAAAGAAGAAAAATTGCAGAGAACACAAGTTACCTATATCAAAAATCGGTTTTGTTTGACAATAAATTAAATTTTTATCCTGTAGTCACTGAAAATGTGTTTAGTGACTATCAAATGCAAGAGCTTAACCCAAATGGACAAAGTTCTTCAAAACACAAATTTACCAAACTGTAACAAGATAAAATAGAAAATCTAAATAGTCAATAGCCTTTGGGATATAAACAGGGAGGCATTGCCCATGTCCACTTTCAAGTGATTTTTTTAAAAATATTTTTTGCGACTGTTAAAAGTGCTGTCACCAGAGAAACTTTAGCTGTCAGCCCTCTAATTGTTTAACTTTAGAGTCATCTCATTCAAGGTAGAATCCTTGCCTGGAAAGACCTTATTCAGAGATTTATTGTTGAGAGACTGGAGATACTGTAATATGGCTCTGCCATTCTGGCGAAACATGGGAAAATTCAAATAAAGTATTTTAATTCCAGCACTTTCTTTGAGTAAGTTGTAATTGAGGTCAGGCTTGCATCAATACTTGATTTGTTCTTCACGCAATCAATGAATATATTTTGTGAGTTTTTTTTTCCTACTTCCTCGCAGAGGGATCACTTCAAGACACCTCACAAGTAAGCATCTTTCACACACACTAAGTCTTTCTCAAACGCTGTTTTCCAGAGAAGCCAAGTCGCCACACCCTGTGTTTACTGAGAAAATTGCATTTATTATTGTTAATAAAAAACCTTTTCTACAATAAAAATTATGGGTGCAATTTGTTTTACTTGCAAATTCTGCCATACAATTAAAAAGGAATTAACACCTATCTGACGTAAACTCTTTGAGAAACTAGAAGAAAATAAAATACTTCCTAACTTGCTTTATGAGGCCTTCATAATATCAAAAACTGACAAAGTTCTACCAAAAGATGAAAATCAAACTAATATTCTTACTGAAAATAGATTCTGTAATCAAATATGCATAAATCGTATCTATATTACATTATAACCAAGTTGTGTTTATACTAGTAATGTGAGATACATTTGTCATTTTAAAATCAGTAACATTCACTGTATTGATGAATGGAAAAAATGTGATTATCAAAATAGATGCCATAAAATCATTTCAGAAAATTTAACAACTGTGGAGGACTTCTGTTCCATAACTTCAAGAGTTATTATAGAACTACAGTTTTCAAAACTGTGTAGCAGTAGCATAACAATAGACAATTACAAGAATGAAAGAGAAGAGCCCACACATAGGGTTACACTTCGACTGTGTTTGATATTTTAGCAATGAATTCAAAACAATCCTCTGAGCAAAAATCTGTCTTTTCAAGTAACAATATTGGAAAAATTAGACATTTACATGGGTAAAAAATGAAACGTCCTATATCTCACACCATACAAAAAGTGATCAGAGATACATTATTGGTCTAAATCATAAAAGCTGAAGCTATAAACTTTCTGGAAAAAAAATTGTTATATGTCTTTGTAACTTTAGTGAAGGTAATGTTTTCTCAGATGAGTCAGAAAGCAATAACTATAAAATTAAAAGTGTTAGATTATACATAACCAAAGCTTAAAAATTCTGTTCATCAAATGGCAGCATTAATAGCATTAATAGAGAAGCCAACATATTAGGAGAAATATTAGCAATACATAGATCTCCCAAGAGAATAGTAACTTGAATATAAAGATAATTCACAACTCAATAACAAAAAGGCAAATCATCCAATAAATAAAGAGGTAAAGGAATTGAACAAATGCTGACAGAGGAAGTTATATAGATTGCCAATAAGCACATGAAAATATGTTCAATATTATTCACCAGGGAAATGCAGATTAAAACCATAGTGAAATTCCATTACACAAAACCAAGAATAGTAGATACTAAAAAGTAACAACATCAAACGTTGACAACTACATGGAATAGTCCTGCCAAATAGTAGTTTCTACAATAATGAAAAGGTCTATATCTGTGTTGTCTAATAAAGTAGCCACTGGCTACCTGTGGCTATTGTGCACTTACAATGTGTCTAGTGTGACTGTGGAAGTACACTTTTAATATTATTTGATTAAAAGCAATTTAAATTTAAATGCTTATATGTAAATAGTTGAACAGCTAGAATTATACCTTATATATGAAAATGAGAAATTATTTAAATTAAATGACTCCAGTGAGTTTCTGATTTTTTTAAAAATAAAATACCCCTAGATATGTACTCAATGTTAATACAAATGTAAGTTTACAAAAAGACCAAGAAGACTTGAACAACTCTGCTTGTAACAACTTTATGCAAAATAATCTCAAAGAACCGGAAAGAACTCAAATCCCTGCCAAATGATAAATGGCTAAATGATATTCATATTTATACAATAAAGTACTATTCAGTAAGTAAAAGGAATGAGAAATGATATACATGAATTTTAGAAACATTATGCTAGGTAAAGGAAGGCTTAGAGAAAACACTATATTTTGTATGATTGCATTTATATGAATTTCTAGAAGAGACAACACTAATCTATGATTGAAATATCAAAACAGCTATCTTTGGGAGTTTGTAGCAGAGATTTACTGAAAAGGGGTATAAGGGAATTCCCTGAGGTGAAAGTAAGTTTCTATATTTGGATACATTTTGGGGTTGCACAGAATTTATCAAATTATACACTTAAGATTCATGTATGTTATTATACTTAAACTTCATCTCAAAAGAAAAAAAGTGATGTTAAACAATTATACCACACTAGTTAATATGTGGTAGAAGTTTACCGCTAGCTGTAGTTCACTAGTAAGGCATATACAAAATTGACAAATGAACAAAAGAATAGACAGATGGATAGATATGTGACAGAATGAGAATAATAAAATCTTATAGATCTTTGTGTAGGTACATGGGTATTTAATGTAAGATTTCTTAAATTTTTATGTACATTTGAATATTTTCATAATGAAAAAGTTGTTTACATTACATATATCTTATTTCACAATTATTTCCTGATATCACAATTCTTATTATTTCAAAAGCAAAAGAGTCTTCTAATCTGTAAGATTATTTTTGAATTGAATTTTCTTTAAATACCATCCTAAAAAGTTATTTGAAGATATTTGAAAATATTAAGAACTTAGACTGTGATGTCTTCTACTTATCTTTAGCTGCATCTATGGCAAGAAATACAAAATGAAAGAGGATCCTTCTCAAAATAGGCTCATGTGCTAACTAAATTGAGGCTGCAGTGGTCTGTGAGACACTAAGACAAACATTACGGATTGTCAAAGAAAATGAAATTCTGGTGGTTGACTACCCTGATTATTTCCATTTATGAAATATAAATTTATGCACTACCATAAATTTCAGCCATTTAATACAATGCATCTAAAGCAGGAAATTTTCAGAAAATAAATACTAGATTTTTCTTGCTTGAAAGTTGTAGATTCAAAGCATCAGTAGCTAAAAACATTACCCTTAGGGATAAAGGAGAATAGACTTTCAATCTTAGTTAATTTACATTAAAGTTTCTTTATGATAAAATAATGTATTGGGGAAAATAAAATCTATCTACAACCCATACTAGCTAGGAATACTATTTTCAACAAATTATATTAAAACATTGAGTAGCATATAAATAAAAAGCAAATTGACAAAAACTTGGGACTCATTAAGAAAAAAAGATTGATCAAACTAAATTCACTTTATTCAAACAACTAAATTACCACTCCCAATGGATGTTCTAACAGCCTTGATAATGTAGTGACTTACATGGAAAATATAACGATAGTATATCATGTTAAGTGGGCTAGTGCGCCCTTCTGCAATACAGATAAAAGCACCATAAGTCACATACAGTGTGCTTAATTTGTGAATGGTCTCACAGATCCCTACTATAAAATATTGCTATGTCATATTCTTAAAGTTCCCTAACTATTCATTTATGTGGCTGGAGTTTAAAAACTAAAAGCTTTTATCTGTTTTTTTTTTTTCTCTAAGAGTGAAATCACTGGGTCATGATGCATAATGTAATGCAAGACATTTCCAAGCACAATAGGTTTAGACAGTAAATGCCAGAATCATATTATACGAATTCTGCACAAAGCATAAATTATTAGTGGTGCAGCTCTAATTGCAATAATTGAACATATATGAATGTACAGTGAATTATTTGCCAGAAAGACATGTTTTCTAGATAAGAATAAACATAAATACAAATTGAAAGTTCAATTATGTTAATAATGTTGAAGCTTTGATGTAAAAATAAACTTAAAAACAGACTGTAATTTTACTGGTTATGAATTCCTGGAAACTACATCACAAATGTGAGATGAAACATTAATCATTTTTTCTATGCATTTTAGAAACACTATGTAGTATAACTTTATAAAAATTACACCAAATGTTTTATTATTTTCAGATAATTACTTGAAAGAATGTTACTAAACAGATAATCTATTTGATTAAGAAATAAAAGAGATCTTCTGTGTAGTCAGTTATAAAATAAACGAATGTAAGATGTCAGAAAGAGGCTCAATTTTCTTCTTCCCTGAAAATTACCTCCTGTAAAGCTAAATTACAAGTTTTGCCAAATGCAGTAAATACCGTATCTCAAAATGAGATGACATAAAGAATAAACACTTTGGACTACTGTAAACTCAAAAGGCATTGGCAAATTAGATTTTTTTAAAGGTGGTACGACCTATTACGTAAATCCAACAGTTCTTTTGAAGGCACAGTAGAAACAGCAGTTCCAGCTGGTGATAGAGCCTCCCCAGACCTCACTTGGTAGCATGATGTCTATGGATAAGTTGACAGAGATTTCTCAACAATAAGATCTGGCCCAGATAAAATTCTGAGGACAAAAAAAAAAAAAAAAACTTTTTGTTTTTTTGAGACGGAGTCTCGCTCTGTCGCCCATGTTGCAGGCTGGAATGCAGTGGCGCGATCTCGGCTCACTGCAAGCTCCACCTTCCAGGTTCACGCCATTCTCCTACCTCAGCCTCCCGAGTAGCTGGGACTACAGGCGCCCGCCACCACGCCCGGCTAATTTTTTTTTTTTTTTTTTTTTTTTTTTTTTTTTTTTTTGTTGA
>NC_045442.1:61153352-61236053 GCF_002776525.5 Piliocolobus tephrosceles | reverse complement strand
AAAAAAAAGAGAAGTTCTTGGTCATCTGGACAAAAGGTAAACAATAAAATTAAACAATCAGGCTGACCGAAAGCTTTTGTACAATTTTTCTCTAAGAGAATAGAATCGTGCCTGCAATGTCTTCAGGGGAAGGAAAGTGTGATCCAAGCTGTTATAACCTGCAAATATGCATTGGAGTATAAAGACCACAAAAAAACATTTCAAATCAGCAAACATCCTCCTCAACATGGTATTTATACAAGTAAGACATTAATAGAAAAAAGGCAAGAGTATGACTATTTAAATATGGGACATTGTGTTAAGCTGTTGTGGAATTTTATAAACCATAGCAAATAAAAAATTCTATGACAAAAATTATGGAATGAAAAGAGGTTTAAAGAAGGTGGTAGGTAAAGTGTATCAATTTCTATATTTTGAATGTTAAGAACAAATATTTTTTTCAGGCTGATAATTCAATTAATAGAGATGTTACTGTAGTTAAAGGTTTAAAGGCATATCTTTTAATTGACAAATAATTGTATGTAATTTTGGGATACACTGCAATGGTTTGACACATATGTCATTGTGCAATGAATAAATCAAGCTAATGAACATATCCATCACTTCACATATTTGTCATATTTTTGTGGTGAGAATATTTACCGTCTATTCTTGTAGCAATTTTAAAATATACAACATTTTTTTAACTATAGAGACCATGCCACGCAAATGGATTTTTACAACTTATTTCTTCAGTCTAACTGCAAGCTTGTACTCTTTCACTGGTACCTCCTGATTCCACATTGCCCTTCCCATTCCATCTCATCTCCACCAGCCTCTAGTCACTACCATTCTACTTTCTACTTCCATGAGTTTGACTTTTTTAGGTTCCATGTATAAGAGGGATAATGCAGTATTTGTTTTTCTGTGTCTGGCTTATTTCACTTAGTATAATGCCCTTTAGGTTCATCTATGTTATCTCACACAACAGAATTTTCTTCTTTTGTAAGGCTAAGAAATATTTCATTACCACATTTTCTTTATCAATTCATCCATTTGTGGGCATGTAGGTTTTTACATTTTGGCTGTCGTAAATAATGCTTCAGTGAACGTGGGAGGGTAAATATCTCTTTGACATAACATGATGAAAAAGTAGACAAAGAATCTAAATAGATATTTCACAAATGAACACGTGCAAATGAACAACAGATATATAAAAAATGCTCAACATGACTGGGCACAGTGGCTCGCACCTGTAATCCCAGCAATTTGGGAGGCCAAGGCAGGCAGATCACTTGAGGTCAAAAGTTTGAGGTCAGCCTGGTTAACATGATGAAACTACATCTCTACTAAAAATACAAAAATTAGCCATGATGGTGCATGTCTGTAATCCCAACTACTTGGGAGACTGAGGCATGAGAATCACTTCAACCTGGGAGGCAGAGCTTTCAGCGAGCCGAGATTGCGCCACTGCACTCCAGCCTGGGCAACACAGCAAGACCCTTTCTCAAAAAAAAAAAAAAAAGAAAAAAATACTCAACATGATTAATCATCAGAGAAATGCAAATTAAAACCACAATGAGATATCATCTCACCTTGTACCTGTTAGAATAGCTATTATCAAAAACATGGAAGATAACAAGTGTCAACAAGGATGTGGAGAAAAGGGAGCTCTCATACCCTGTTGGTGGGAATATAAATCAGTACAATCTCTTATGTACTGAATCTCTTATGCAAAGACTAAGAGATTCAATACAGCTGTATTAATGTAAAATACAAATATAAGATTGGTCAATACATGCCTGTCATGTCAATTTATGTAAGATGATAAATATGCCTCTGCTAAGGTTTGAATATTTGTTCCCTCCCAAACTCATGTTAAAATTTAACTGTCATTGTAATAGCATTAGAAGGCAGGAGCTTAAAGTAATTAGGCCATGAGCGTTCAGCCCTCATGAATGAATTACTGCTATATCACACATATAGGTTCACTATCATGGGAATGGTTTTATTCTCACAAGAGTAGGCTCCTTATAAAAGAATGAGTTCTCCTTCCTTTCTTTCTCTCTCTCTCTCACCATCTTTCCCCTTCCACCATATGATGACATAGCAAGAAGGCCCTTACCAGATGCTGGTCCTTTGATCTTAAACTTCTAAGCCTCTAGAACATGAGCCAATAAATGTCTCCTTATTGTGAATTATCCAGACTGTGGCATTCTTCTATATCAACAGACTAAGACAGTATCATTTTAAAATGAAAATAAAATATGGTCATGTAGGATAACAAAAATGTTACAATGCAAAGAACATACCTAAAATAAAGAAACAGAGAGATGATAAAATTTATGGGCAAAGGTATAATAGACAAGGTAAAAACAAACAAAAAAATTTAAAATTTCCCACAAACAAGATTGCATTTTTCATTTATTGTATTCTTTTATAGTCTCTTTAAGTTGGTCTTTAAAAATGCATGTGAAATTTATTACAGGTGATTTGAGATTTTATCGGTCTTGGGAATGGATTCTTTCTTTCTGGGATGTGTTTAACTATCATTTGTTTATAAGAAAATGATGTCTTTATGTACACAGATATTTTATTCATTCAATATGCAAAATTATTGTTGCTAAAATAACAGAAAAATTCTAAGAAAAATACTGTGTGTGAGCACAGTTTCTCTGAAGCATATTTAACTTACATTTGTACAGCATGAGGACTATAGTTAATAATATTGTATTATATACCAGAAATTTGCTAAGGGGGTTGATTACTGGCAGTCTTATAAAACACACAAAAGGAAAAGTAACTATGTAAGATAATAAATGTGTTAATTTGCTTGACTGTAGTACTCCCATTACTATGTATATGTATATCAAAACATCATGTTATATACCTTAAATATATACAATAAAAATTGTCAATTGATATCATTTACATTATTATTAATAAGTATAAATTTCATAGTATCTTGTTGGTATTTCTTAAATTGTATTTGTTATTTAAATATTATTGCTATTGAGGCCAGGCTCAGTGGCTCACGCCTGTAATCCCAGCACTTTGGTAGGCCGAGGCAGGTGGATCACCTGAGGTTGGGAGTTCAAGACCAGCCTGACCAACATAGAGAAACCCCATCTCTACTAAAACTACACAATTAGCTGAGCATGGTGGTGCACGCCTATAATCCCAGCTACTTGGGAGGCTAAGGCAGGAGAATCACTTGAACCCATGAGGCAGAGTTTGCAGTGAGCCAAGATCATGCCACTGTACTCCAGCCTGGGCAACAAGAGCGAAACTCCGCCTTAAAAAAAAGAATAAATAAATAAATAAAATAAAATATTGTTACTGAAATAAAAACTCAGACCATAAAATTTCAGCTGTTTCAAAGTTCTCAATATCTTTAAGTGTATGTACACATGCATCGACAAAATAAAGCAAAGCAAGCAAGGACAAAAGCAGCCAAAATGCTAGATTGTCTCTGATGGTAACATTTTGAGTCATGTGTTATTTATGTTTATATATTTTTAGTTTTTCAAATTTTCTTCAGTGAACCTATGGATACGTATTATGCTTTTAATCACAAAATGAATTTTGAAAAATACAATCAGGTAGTGTGCATGGTCCAAAATTTTATTGTACTTTTGGTAAGCAAATAAGTCAGTCTTTCACAAGCTATGTATGTGTGTGTAAAACTGGAGGCCTCTGAGTCAGAGGCAAAGACAGTTTATCACTTAGAGAGCAAATGCAGCAGCCAGAGTAGAATTGTATTGTTAGTTCCCTGAGTCCCAATTCCTGCAGTGTGAATGGATAATAAAGAAGTGGTAAATACACACACTGTGGGGGTAGGTCACACAAATGGAACCCCATGTTTACTAGACTCTGATCTTATATAGGAACTACTGACAAATTTGTCCAAACCTGTCTAACCTCCTTTCCAGAGAAAGAGTGATTGCTAAAATATAAGCAAATGTCTCTTTGAATGATATCTCTAAATGTCACTAGAAAAATTTACTATATTTATCTGAAGTTACCTAGGAATGTAAATATATTTTCTCCAGAAGGATTCCCTATCCCTATCATTCTAGGGCCATTCCAGAAAACATATTTCTAGAGCCCACTGTCTTTTAATACTTGGACCTGTACAATGTCACATATTTTTGAAGAATTATTTTGCAATAATAGTCCAGTTTTGGAAATCTGTTGTTCCTTCCATTCTCATTGCTTTTAAAGAGACATTATTCTCTTGAAATTAGAGACATTATTTTCCTTCAAAATGAATGGATAGATTTATAAATATAATTTTTCTACTTTTTTTAGTTGTTTAACTGAAAAAAAAAAAAAACTTATGGCAGAAACAGCACCTGAAAACCCTGCTCATGTCACATTGCCTGTAATTGAGAGTGGATAATCACTATGAGCATCCAAATATTCAGAAGAGGCTTAAGGTGATCCTCAGACTTGGAAGTCTGCCCATCTCCATTATATTCCCAATTGTTAATCAATCTCAAGTAAGTGCCAGAGGCAAACACCACTAGTATTTCATTCTTCAGGTAATTGATATTACACTTCAGAATCTGTGCTGTGGCTGCCAAGTCTCTGTGAAATTATTAGAAATGACACGAATCAAGAAGCAGGATCTTGGACTTTCTGTGTAACCAGAAATATGCTTATATTTTGCTCTTGCCCCCACTTTTAATCAACATTATTCAAATTTACTACTTGTTCGCAATTTCCAACATTAACCAAAGAGAAGCATTATATTATTTTTTGTGGTGTATTGCTTTATGTGGTAATTTCTAACTGTAAAAGTAGGAAGAATTCTCAGAAAAATATTAATATACACAATTTACAGATATGAGTAATTTCGTAGCTATAGAAACAGATATTATGCTTGTTATTTGTGAGACTGATATTTGCAATATGCACTATTCTTAAATTTGCTTTCAATGCTTTCCATATCTAACACAACATAGATTGCTCTTCCCAAGCCTTTGAGTATCTTATGGGCTTCTTGGACAGCCAGATCCAAAGGATAAATCATTATGCCAAATTCTAAATCAGGGGTCTGAATATATATATTTTTTTTCAGAAATGGAACAGAAAGTAAATATTTTAGCCTTTGTAGGCTAGACTGTTCCCATCACAATTAGTTAAATCTGCTACTGCAGTCTGTGAGCAGCCATATAAAATATTTAAATAAGTGATGGCTGTATTTATTTATATTAGTTTTCTGGGACTGCCTGAACACATTTTGACATTTGGTAGCTATAAATAACAGAAATTTATTCTCTCAGAATTTTGAAGGCCAAGAGGAGTCTGAAATCAAGGGACTAGCAGGTCTTGCTGCCTTTCAAGGCTCTGGAGGATTCTTCTCTGCCTCTTTCCTACCTTCTGGTGGTTTCCTGTGATTCTTGGCATTCTTTTGGCTTGTAGCCATGTCACCCCAGTCTCTGCCTCTATCTTCGCATTGCTTTCTTCCCTCTGTGTGTGTTTTCAAGTGTCTCTTCTTGAAACTACAGGAGTCATTTAATGCAGGACTCACTCTAATCCACTGTGACCTCATCCTATCTAATAACATCTGTAAAGACTTTGTTTCCAAAAAAGGTCTCATTCAAAGGTATCAAGGACTGGGACTTCAACATATCATTTTGGGGGACAAAACTCAAACCACAACACATAAACAATTTTGAATTCCTATAATTTCCATATGTCATGAAATGTGCTACAGTTTGAAATTATTTTGAATGCTTAAAATGTAAAAGCCATTCTTAATTTGCAGGTCATAGAAAAACAGACAGCAGCTCAGTATTGTTTTATGAGTCATAGTTTGCCAACCTCTGCTCCTGATCAGAGATGGTTCTTCCATTTCCTTACTAGTATTTACTTTAAAGAGGAGAAACTGGAGTAATTCTGGTCAGTGGCCTAAAAGCCTAGACCCTGCAAGTGTCTGAATAAGTCAGTTTAGTGTAAGGCCAAGAGTTATGGATTAGTTGAAAGTGCTCCAGGTGATTCTAATCATGAGGTAAGTTTGGAATTCAATATCTCCATCTCAAACTTTATTGTGCATACAAATCTCCTGGGTTGGGTTTTAAATTCTCACATGCTCCTAAGTGGTGCTAATTCATAAGATCTGCACACCACATTTGGAATGACAACGACTAGAAAAAAGGTTTTTAAATAGTAAGGGCCTGGGATCTAAAATGTTGTATTCTACTCCACCGTATTACAGATATCTATTGCAGCCCAGCAGATCAACCAACTTACTATCTGTTTCTTACTATTTCTGTTTCTTACTATTTCTGATTATTAACAAAAAAAAAATTGCTTCATCAATTCCACATGAATCTCTTGAAGTTAGTATTCCCCAAAAGCATGGTATTTTCAGTCTAAGATCTGGACACTGCTTCTAATCTTAACAAACCCTTATGACATTTGCAAACTCTGCCCTTTCTTTTATAACCTAGAGAATGCTTTTGTAAAACTATATTGCTCTAATGTATTTTTAAGCTGATACTAAAAAATTATAAGTTTCTATGCTTGTAAAGGATATTATTTCTGAGCAATTCCAAATGGTGATGCTTTTAAATAAAATTGTTACATTCTTCTTTTAAATGTATCCAATAAAATATATCTACCATGATTTGAGGTGTATAACAATTAAAATGAATTAACAAATTCTTACTTAACAATTGAAAAATGTTAAATGTTCCTCTGTCTCATTGAAATGACTTCAATTTCTCATCTGTGGAACTGAATTTTATCTCAATTGTATGTTACCCATTAATGTCTTTAACTGATAGCTCAGCATTCTTCACTCCAAATAAAAGTGTAGTTAAACTATACTTTTAAAATTTCTTATAACTGAACTAAATAAAAGTGAGACCCCAAAAATCATACAAAGAATCAACAGAGTGTAAGTTTGTTCTGTTAAAAGGATAAACAAGATTAATAGACCATTAGCTAGATTAATCAAGAAAACAAAGAGAAGATCCAAATAAGCACAATCAGAAATGACAAAGATGACATTATAACTGATACAACAGAAATACAAGAGTCTCAGAGACATTCATATTATGAACATTTCTAGCCACACAAACTAGAAAATTTAGAGAAAATGGATGAATTCTTGGAAATACACAACCTCTTAAGATTGAAACAGAAAGAAATTGAAATCCCAAACAGATAAATAACGAATTACAAAACTGAGTGAGAAATAAAAAAATCTACCAACCAAAAATAAGCCCTGGACCAGAAAGATTTACGACTGAACTCCATCAGACATATACAATGAAGAGCAGGTACCGATCTTACTAAAACTGTTACAAAAAATTGAGCAGGAGGGATTCCTCCATAACTCATTCTATGAAACTAGTTTCATCCTGGTACAAGATTGAGCAAGGACACAACAATAAAAGAAAACTACAGGCCAGTATCCCAGATGAACATAGATGCAGCAGTGTCAACCAAATACTATCAAACTGAAGCTACCAGTACGTCAAAAAGATAATTAATCATGATCAAGTGCACTATATTCTTAGGATGCAAGGATGGTTCAACTTATCAAATCACTAAATGTGATTCATCACAAATAGAATTATAAACAAAAAGTATGATCTTCTCAATACATGCAGAAAAGAATTTGACAAATTTCAGCATCATCTCATGATAAAAAGAACCCTTAACAAACTAGGCATAGAACAAATATAGATAAAAATAATAAGAGCCATTTATGACACACAGTCAACAACATACTGACTGGAAAAACGAAACATTCTCACTAAACACAGGAACGTGACAAAGATGTCCACTCTCACCACATGTACTAAACATAGTACTTGGTGTCCCAGGCAGAGCAGTCAGGCAACAGAAAGAAATAAAAAGCATCCAAATAAGATAAGAAGAAGTTGAATTGTCTCTATTCACCAAAGACATAATTATGTACTTAGAAAACCCTAAAGATTCCTCCAAAAGATAACTAGACCTGATTAAAAACTTTGGTATTTTCAGGATATAAAATCAACATACTAAAATCAATAGTATTTGTATAAATCAATAACATTCAAACTGAAAAGTAAATCAAAAATGGAATTCTATTTACAATACCCACAAAAATATAAAATACATAGAAATACATTTAACCAAGAAATTGAAAGATCTCGTACAGTACAAAACACTGATGAAAGAAAACACAGTAGACATAGACAACATGAACAAATGTAAAAACATCCCATGCTCATTAATTGAAAAGATCAATATTGTTAAAATGACCACAATGCCAAAAGCAACTACAGATTCAAATTCTAAAATCCATATAAAACCAAAAAGTGCCCAAATAGCTAAAGCAATCCTAAGTAGAAAGAACAAAATCAGAGTTATCACATTACCTGACTTCAAACTATGCTATAAGGCTACAGTAACAAAACAGCATGGTACTGGTAAAAAAACAGACACATAGACCAATGGCACAGAATAGAGAATCAAGAAATAAAACCACACACTGCAACCAACTGACCTTTTTTAAAGTCAACTAAGATACACATTGGGGAAAAGACACCCTATTTAATAAACAGTGGTGGGAAAACTGAATAGCCCTCTGCAGAAGAATAAAACTGAACCCCTACCTCTCACTGTATACAAAAAGTAACTCAAAATAGTTTAAGAACTTAAATGTAAGACCTCAAATGATAACAATCCTTAAAGAAAATATAAGAAAAACTCTTCTGGGCATCAGCCTAGGCAAATAATATACGACTAAGACCTCAAATGCAAATGTGACAAAAACAAAAATTGAAAAATGGGAATAAATAAACTAAAGAACTTCTGAACAACGAAAGAAACAATCAGCAGAATACATAGACAACTTAAAAATGAGAGAAAATATTTGAAATGAGGTATCTAATAAAGGACTAATATCAAGAAACTATAAGGAACTTAAAGCAACAAGAAAAAACAAATAACACCATTAAAAAGTGAGCAAAGGACAGACAATTCTCAATAAAGACATACGAGTGGCCAACAAACATATAAAAAGATGCTCAATAATCAATAATCAGAGAAATGCAAATTAAAACCACAATGAGATGTCATCTTACACCATCAGAATGGCTATGATTAAGATGTCAAAAACTAGATGTTGGTGAGAATGAGGAGAAAAGGGAAGACTTATACAACCCCTGTGAAAAACAGAATGGAAATTTCTTAAAGAACTAAAAACAGGACTACCATTCAATCCAGTAATCCCAGTACTGGGTATCACCTCAAAGGAAAATAAATTGTTTTATCATAAAGACATATGCATTCACATTTTATTACAGAACTATTCACATAGGAAAGTCATGGAATCAACTGAAATATAATAGTCAAGGTTTTCAAGAGGGACAGAACTAATAGGATATATGTATACATGAAAGGGAGTTTGCTAAGGAGAATTGACTCACATAATCATAAAATGAAGTCCCATTGCATAGGTTATCCGCAAGCTGAGGAGGAAGGAAGGCAGAGTAGTGGCTCAGTCTGAGTCGCAAAACCTCAAAGTTAGGGAAGCCAGCAGTGCAGCCTTCAGCCTGTGGTCAAAGGCCTGAGATCCTCTAGCAAACCAATGGTGTAAGCCCAAGAGTCCAAAAGCCAAAGAACCTGGAGTCTGATGTTAAAAGGCAGGAAGCATCCAGGACGGGAGAAAAATGAAGGTCAGAAGACAGCCAGTCAGTTTCTTCTGCCTTCTGCCTGTTTTTTCAAGCTGTGCTGGCAGCCAATTAGATGGTGCCCACCCACACTGAAGGTGGGTCTTCCTCTCCCAGTCCACTGACTCAAATGTTATTCTCCTCTGGCAACACCCAGAAACACCCAGATACACCCAGAAGCAATACTTTGTATCCTTAAATCCAATCAATTGACGCTTAATATTAACCATCATACTGTCAATCAATTGTGGATTGGATAAAGGAAATGTGGTACATGTATACCATGGAATACTGTGCAGCCATAAAAAGGGTGAAATCATGTCCTTTGCAGAAACATAGATGCAGCTGGAGGCCATTAGCCCAAGTTAAATAACATAGAAACAAAAAATCATATACCGTGTTTTCTCACTTACAAGTGGAAATAAACAATAGGTACACATGGACATTAAAGGGGAAATAATAAACACTGGGGTCTCCAAAATGGGAAAGGTAAGGAAGGGAGAAAGATTGAGAACAACCTATTGAGTACTGTGTTCACAATTTGAGTGATAGGTTCAATAGAAGCCCTAAATCCTGGTATAATGCAATATACCTGTATAACAAACCTGCACATTAACTCCTTAAATCTAAAATATAAAGAAAGAAAGAAAAAAAGTTTAACTATACAATTCTAAACCTTAAATTAGTTTTGAATTAGTTATTTCCACTGAGCAACAGCGGTTTTACAAATATTCAAAAATTATCTTTAAATACACAAATATAATACGTTGTAAATGTACCTTTTCAAGGTATGGAATAAGGTAGAAGGAAAGTATTACAAAGCCTGATGAAAGCAAACTTTGCTGACATTGATATTTGATGTATCTTTTTTGTTTTCAGTACCTGAATTTGTTTTCATATCTGGAGACATTTTTTTTTCAGAAACATTTCAAAACAAAATCTGAATTTTTTTCATATCAGGAGAAATTATAGGAAACCAGGATTGATAAGTATTGTATTATATTTTAGGTGAGGAAATGTAATTGATGAAAGAAGAATAAGAAAAGGAATATACTGATTTTCTGACATTAACTACTTTTTAAAAAAATGTGTACTACATCTAGTTTCAGCAACAACATGTAAAAAGCTGAAAAAAGCATAATTCCCAACTTTACAACAAGAAAAAGGTGAGAAAACTAGAAATCAATTACTTTTCTTTGATCCATCAAAGTACAGAGATTGCAGGACAAACCACCGTCTCCAAATTTGAAAAGACAGACAAATCCAGAGGCACAGAAGGAGAAGCCACAGGTGCTGTAAACTTGTAGGGACACTTAAATGGCAATTCTAATGTTTGCTGGAGGCTAAATGTGGACTAGTGTGAAACAGAGATGCTCCTGGGGATGGCAGTTGTAGAAGGACACCCATGCATTCATGGACTCATCTCCAGGAATCTGACTTGACCATGTTCTCACAGTAAAGATCAGAGATAGATGTCTTTGGGGGTCTTCCAGAGGAAGGGGAAGAGTAATCAGTGTGAAACACACACATAGCCTTCTCCACAACAAAAGTCTATTCTCTAGGGGCAAAGACAAGTGTCAGAACCTTCTTCTGGTTGAGAGAAGGGCATTTCTCTGTTACTCTGCTTCATTTAGTTTTCCTGTCTTGCCTAAGGGGGATTAAATGTAGTCACCAGAAGTAAGGGCTTCAAGAAAGTAAGTAGGATACATCATAGGAAGTTAGACCACTAGAGTAACAATTAATGAAGGCTGTAAGTCCAAATCATAGGCCCACAAAAGAACTCAAATTAAATTGGAAAATCAAAGAACTCTCCCTTTTTGCCACACACTAGCATTCCATTAACCAGGCTCGAAAATAATCCCCATGAATTATAGCTGAAAGAGATGCAATATACGGACTTTTTCTGAAGAGGAATACTTAGAAAAGGCCAAAGGCATCAGGGAAGACACAAACAAGACACCAGAAAAAGTTGAAACCTTTGATAACTTTAGGTACTGAGAACATTCACATAATTCAACTCCTAACCACGTTAACATAAAAACACTAAATATCTATTTGTCTCAGTTCCTATTACCAAATACAAACATTTCAACAAAAAAATCACAAGCTATGCCAAAGGCAAGAAAAAAACACAGCCTGGAGGGACAAAGCAAGTATTAGAATCAGACTGAGATAAAACAAAGATGTGAGAATTGACAGGTAATTTTCTTTAAAAACTAAAATTAATATTTTAATTGCTTATTAAAAACAGATAATGTGCAAGAACAGACGGGTAAAGTGTAGAGAGATTGAAATTCTAAGAAAAAAATCAAAAGAAAGTGCTAGAAATAAAAAACAGCAATACAGAAATGAAGGATGCTTTATCTGGGCTCATGGGTAGACTCAATACAAATAAGGAAGGAACCAGGGAGGTTGAAGATAGTAAATAGAATAATCCCAAATGGAAATGCAAAGCAAAAAAAAAAAAGAAAAGAAAAGAAAGAAATACAATAACAGAAGTGAGAATCCAATAACTGTGGAACAATATGAAAAGGTACAATAAGTGAAACTGTAAAAACAGAAAAAGAAAAGAAAAAGTAAAATAAAGCAGAATAAATAGTATTAATTGCTGAGCACTTTCCTAAAATAATGACAGACAACTAGCCTCAGAGCCAGGAGTTAGGAGAACAAACATCAGCAGGATAAATAATACCAACAGAAAGAAAACACACCAATGCATATTATACCCAGACTATACAAAACCAAAGAAAAAGTAAGTTTTGAGAGAAAAAAAGGAGAAGAATGTCTTGCCTATGGGAAGCAAGAATAAGAATTACAGTGAATTTCTTGTCAGAACACTTGCTAACATAAAGAGAGTGAACTGTTTAAAGTATTAAAAGTAAAAGAAATACAATTCTATATCTAGTAAAAGTATACCTTAAAAGTAAAGGAGAAATACACATTATAGCATATATATGAAAATTGAGGAAATTCATTTCCAGCTGACCTGCCATGCAAGAAATGTTGAGAAGTTCTTTAGGAAGAAAGATAATAATGTAAGCCACAAACTTGAGTTTACATCAAGAAAGGAAGTGTATTGGAGAAAAATAAATGAAAGTAAAATAAAATTGTATTTTTGTTATTCTAAATATATGTAAAATAAATGCTTGAAGCAATAATGGTAATAATGAATTAGTGATTGCAGCCCATGGAAAAGTGAAATTAATAACAGCAGTGTCACAAGCAAAAGGAGGGAGAAATTGAGAATGCTCTGTTATTAACTACCTGCATTACACATGGAGATTTAAACTATTGCTTAAAGCTGTATTTAAATTGATCAGAAATTCATGTTGCAACCTCTAGGGTAACCAATAAACTTTTTTTTTTTTTTTTTTTTTTTTTTGCAATGCAGGCTTGCTCTGTTGCTCAGGCTGGAGTGCAGTGGCACAGTCTGGGCTCACTGCAAGCTCAACCTCCCAGGTTCACACAATTCTCCTGCCTCAGCCCCAGAGTAGCTGGGACTACGGGCGCCCACCACCATGCCCAGCAAAATTTTTATATTTTTAGTAGAGATGGGGTTTCACCATAAGCCAGGATGGTCTCGATTTCCTGACCTTGTGATCCACCTGCCTCAACTTCCCAAAGTGCTGAGATTACAGGCATGAGTCACTGTGCCCGGCCACTTTTTTTTTTTTTATCTATAATTAATATGCTAACACAAAATAAAACGACTTTACATAAATACTCAATTATAATCAGAGAAACTAGAAAAATAGAGTAGAAAAAAATAACAAATAACAAATACAACATTCCATAAATAGATAATAGTTACTAACATGTTAGATATTTATCCAAATATATCAATGAATATTTTGATTGTGAAAGTCCTAAATGTACACATTAAAGAAAGAGTTGTCCAAGTAGATTAAAGAGCAGGACCCATTTTTGTGTTGTCCACAAGAAATCCACTTTAAATATTAAGACTCAGTTTAATAGTACAAGGATGGAGATAGATATACCATGCTAACTATAATAAAGAGGGGCATGACATAATAAGGAGTTGATTTTTAAGACATCATAATCCTAAATATGAATGCAAGCAATAAAGTATCAAAACCTATGAATCAAAAACTCATAGAACTGAGAGGAGAACTGGATAAATTCACTATTATGCATATAGACATTTACAACATCTTCAAGTGACTGAAACAATGTCAGTAAGGATATAACGGCTGTAAAGAGTTCTATCAAGCAACTTTATCTAATTGATATTTATACTCTATCCAATGACGGCAGAATATATATTCTTCTCAGGATAGTATGGAACATTTATCATTCTGCTTTCTGGTTGAGAAAACAGAAGCAAAAGAAACACTTTCTAACTCATTCCATGTGACCAGACTTACCCTAATAATAAAAACAGATAAAGACATTACATAAAAACTATGAATATCTTTTATGAACATATGTACAAAAGTTTTCAACACAGTACTAGCATATCAAATTCATTTCTGTTGGGAAGGCAAAATGTTATCTCTACTTCAAAGACAGTTGGATGTTTTTTATAGTCTTAAATACAACTCATCAGTAACACTCCTAGCTATTAATTCAGCTCATTTCCAAATGTAAGTCCATAAAAACCTTCAGGATGAATAACCGGTTTCACTGGCTTTATTTTTAATCACCAAACCTAGAAGCGACAATGTGTCTTTTTTTTCTTTTTCGTTATGGAAAATTTTAATCATATACAGAAGTTCAGAGAATCATACAATATATCTCTGTATCGTCATCACTTCGCTGCAAAAATCATTTCAGCCTGCAACCAGCCACTTTCATCCACACTTTTCCCACTCCACTCACATCCCCAACCCCACTTTCCACTCTTGCTTTCCCTAAACCTGGATTATTTTGGAAGGAAATTTCAGTCTCCAGATCATTTTATCCCACAAGTATTTTAGTGGGATAAAATGTACTCTTAAAACAACAACAAAAAACCCTTAATAACTTTTATCTTATCTAAAATATTACACCTTAAAAATCCTTAATATCAAATTTCTAGTCCATGTTTGTTTCCAAAATTGTCTTAAAATCTTTGAAAATTTAGTTTGTTTCAGTCAGAATTCAAACAACATCCACACATTTCATTTGGTTGCTATGTCTCCTAAGTCTCTTTTAGTTCATAGATTTCTCGCCATTTTTTATCACTTGTAATTTGTTTACTGCAGAAACCAGAATGTTTATCCTATAGCATTTACAACATTCTAGACTTTGCTGAACCATTCTAAGAGTTTTACATTCACTACCTCATTTAATATTCTCAGTAACTCTATGAGTAGGCACTACTATGATTCTCATCTTATAAATTAGAAAATTGAGGTTCAGAGAAATTATCTTTTGAACCAAGGACTGAAATCTAGATGTCAGACTTTGAAGCCCATGCTGTGCACGGCTTCTCATTTACATTGCCTTTTCTATATTGCCCCTTAAGCCAAAGTGAGAGTGGGTTGGGAATTCTTAAATAGATTTGAATGTGGCTGTAAATGAGTTCTTCTTTAGGTGCTGGGAACTGAATAAATACTCTTGGCCACATTAGAAGAACACTGTAACTACTGGCCCTGTTTAGTTTGGGCAAAAGAATTCAGTTTTATCCACTGATACTTTTCTCCCACACCCAAGCCAGAAACAAAACCAAACAAAGAACAGTCATACACCCTAAGCTAAAAGGAATGTGTGGATTTACTGAAGTGCCCTAATCATGCCATTTCCACGCTCAAAATCCAGAATGTGTCCCCACTGCCAATAGCAATAAACTAAATGTTTCAACCTGGCACTCAAGATCCACAGTTTGACTTTTCCAACGTTTTCTTCCACTATGTGGCACACATCCCACACTCATTCAGACTGTGTGCTGTTTCCCAGCCTGTGGACACTTGATTCCCTCGTGCCGTTGCTCATGCCCCTTTTCCTAGAGTCCCTTTCCCTTCCCAGCCTGAAGTATGAAGTAGTCTCTTGCTTTTTTAGTTCTTAAAGCCCTTTGTGTTTCTCTTAGGGACTACATCACTTTGCATTATTCTCTAGCTATTTGAAGTGGTGACTTCTGTTTCCTCTTTAAAGGCAAGGCCCATGGCTTACCCGACTTTCCACCCTTTCCTCATAATATCTTCTTTGTTTGTAATGAGTGCCTCCTATGGGTTGGTTGTATTAATTTCTACTACCAGTTCATGTTGTTTTAAGTTGTAGGAGAAAGAAGCATGGGAGAAAAAGCAGCTTGAGGGCCCTGGCAGGTTATAGCCTTTAGAGAAAGGTGGAGAATCTGGTGACAGGAGTCAAGGAGATGTTAGATGGAGCTCCTTCAATAACCCTCTCCACACATCTCCCCATCCCCATCTCTTCTGTAGTCATGCAGAGTTTCTCGAAATTTAGTCCAGAACTAGCACACCAAAGGCTGCAACTGAATCTCTTCTGATTCACTGAAAAGGCAACACAGGGTCTCAGCTGCATGTTTGAGAGCTGTGTTGGCAAGACCTCAGGGCAGAGTGCCCACTGTGTCTGGTGGTGATTCTCAGATACCATCACATTCTGATCCTGCATTGTGGGCCATTCTACTGACTACATCTACTTCTAAGTTAAGAACTTTCAAGATCCTTCCTCGTGACTGGTCCTTTCTGAAGGAAAGTATGGCAGTTTGTTACTTCTGTGAACATTTCCTTTTTTCATTATTATACTTTAAGTTCTAGGGTACATGTGCACAATGTGCAGGTTTGTTACATATGTGTTCATGTCCCATGTTGGTGTGCTACACCCATTAACACGTCATTTACATTAGGTACATCTCCTAATGCTATTGTTTGCCCCTCCCCCTACCCCAGGTCAGGCCCCGGTGTGTGATATTCCCCTTCCTGTGTCCACGTGTTCTCATTGTTCAATTCCCACCTATGAGTGATAGCATGCGGTGTTTAGTTTTCTGTTCTTGTGATAATTTGCTGAGAATGATGGTTTCCAACATCATCCATGTCCCTACAAAGGACATGAACTCATCCTGTTTTATGGCTGCATAGTATTTCATGGTGTATATGTGCCACATTTTCTTAATCCAGTCTGTCATTGATGGACATTTGGGTTGGTTACAAGTCTTTGCTATTGTGAATAGTGCCGCAGTAAACATACATGTGCTTGTGTCTTTATAGCAGTGTGATTTATAATCCTTTGGGTATATACCCAGTAATGGGATGGCTGGGTCAAATGGTATTTCTAGTTCTAGATACTTCAGGAATCGCCACACTGTCTTCCACAATGGTTGAACTAGTTTACAGTCCCACCAATGTGTAAAAGTGTTCCTATTTCTCTATATCCTCTCCAGTACCAGTTGTTTCCTGACTTTTTAATGATCGCCATTCTAACTGGTGTGAGATGGTATCTCATTGTGGTTTTGATTTGCATTTCTCTGATGGCTAGTGACGACGAGCATTTTTTCATGTGTCTGTTGGTTGCATAAATGTCTTCTTTTGAGAAGTGTCTGTGCATATCCTTCGCCCATTTATTGATGGGGTTGTTTGTTTTTTTTCTTCTAAATGTGTTTGAGTTCTTTGTAGATTCTGGATATTAGCCCTTTGTCAGATGAGTAGATTGCAAAAATTTTCTCCCATTCTGTAGGTTGCCTGTTCACTCTGATGGTAGTTTCTTTCGCTGTGCAGAAGCTCTTTTGTTTAATTAGATCCCGTTTTTCAATTTTGGTTTTTGTTGCCATTGCTTTTGGTGTTTTAGACATGAAGTCCTTGCCCATGCCTATGTCCTGAATGGTATTGCCTAGGTTTTCTTCTAGGGTTTTTATGGTTTTAGGTTTAACATTTAAGTCTCTAATCCATCTTGAATTAATTTTTGTATAAGGTGTAAGGAAGGGATCCAGTTTCAGCTTTCTACTTATGGCTAGCCAGTTTTCCCAGCACCATTTGTTAAATAGGGAATCTTTTCCCCATTTCTTGTTTTTCTCAGGTTTGTCAAAGATCATATGATTGTAGATGTGTGGTATTATTTCTGAGGGCTCTGTTCTGTTCCATTGGTCTATATCTGTTTTGGTACTAGTACCATGCTGTTTTGGTTACTGTAGCCTTGTAGTATAGTTTGAAGTCAGGTAGCGTGATGCCTCCAGCTTTGTTCTTTTGGCTTAGGATTGTCGTGGCAATGTGGGCTCTTTTTTGGTTCCATATGAACTTTAAAGCAGTTTTTTCCAATACTGTGAAGAAAGTCATTGGTAGCTTGATGGGGATGGCATTGAATCTATAAATTACCTTGGGCAGTATGACTATTTTTACAATATTGATTCTTCCTATCCATGAGCATGGAATGTTTTTCCATTTGTTTGTGTCCTCTTTTATTTCGTTGAGAAGTGGTTTGTAGTTCTCCTTGAAGAGGTTCTTCACATCCCTTTGTAAGTTGGATTCCTAGGTATTTTATTCTCTTTGAAGCTATTGTGAATGGGAATTCACTCATGATTTGGCTCTCTGTTTGTCTGTTATTGGTGTATAAGAATGCTTGTGATTTTTGCACATTGATTTTGTATCCTGAGACTTTGCTGAAGTTGCTTATCAGCTTACGGAGAGTTTGGGCTGAGACAATGGGATTTTCTAGATATACAATCATGTCATCTGCAAACAGGGACAATTTGACTTCCTCTTTTCCTAATTGAATACACTTTATTTCTTTCTCCTGCCTGATTGCCCTGGCCAGAACTTCCAACACTATGTTGAATAGGAGTGGTGAGAGAGGGCATCCCTGTCTTCTGCCAGTTTTAAAAGGGAATGCTTCCAGTTTTTGTCCATTCAGTATGATATTGGCTGTGCGTTTGTCATAAATAGCTCTTATTATTTTGTGATATGTCCTATCAATACCTAATTTATTGAGAGTTTTTAACCTGAAGGGCTGTTGAATTTTGTCAAAGGCCTTTTCTGCATCTATTGAGATAATCATGTGGTTTTTGTCTTTGGTTCCGTTTATATGGTGAATTGCATTTATTGATTTGCATATGCTGAACCAGCCTTGCATCCCAGGGATGAAGCCCACTTGATCATTTTGGATAAGCTTTTTGATGTGCTGCTGGATTCGGTTTGCCAGTATTTTATTGAGGATTTTTCCATCAGTGTTCTTCAGGGATATTGGTCTAAAATTCTCTTTTTTGTTGTGTCTCTGCCAGGCTGTGGTATCAGGATGCTGCTGGCCTCATAAAATGAGTTAGGGAGGATTCCCTCTTCTTCCATTGATTGGAATAGTTTCAGAAGGAATGGTACCAGCCCCTTCTTGCACCTCTGGTAGATTTTGGCTGTGAATCTATCTGGTCCTGGACTTTTTTTTGGATGGTAAGCTATTAATTATTGCCTCAATTTCAGAGCCTGTTATTCGTCTATTCAGGGATTCAACTTCTTCCTGGATTAGTCTTGGGAGGGTATATGTGTCCAGGAATTTATCCATTTCTTCTAGATTTTCTAGTTTATTTGCATAGAGGTGTTTAGAGTGTTCTCTGATGGTAGTTTTTTTATTTTTATTTTTCCTGTGGGATTGGTGGTGATATCCCCTTTATCATTTTTTATTGTGTGTATTTGATTCTTCTCTCTTTTCTTCTTTATTAGTCTTGCTAGTGGTCTATCAATTTTGTTGATCTTTTAAAAAAAGCAGCTCCTGGATTCATTGATTTTTTTGAAGGGTTTTTTGTGTCTTTATCTCCTTCAGTTCTGCTCTGATCTTAGTTGTTTCTTGCCTTCTGCTAGCTTTTGAATGTGTTTGCTCTTGCTTCTCTAGTTCTTTCAATTATGATGTTAGGGTGTCAATTTTAGATCTTTCCTGCTTTATTTTGTGGGCAGTTAGTGCTGTAAATTTCCCTCTACATGCTGCTTTAAATGTGTCCCAGAGGTTCTGGTATGTCATACCTTTGTGGTTTGTAGTTCTCCTTGAAGAGGTTCTTCACATCCCTTTGTAAGTTGGATTCCTAGGTATTTTATTCTCTTTGAAGCTATTGTGAATGGGAATTCACTCATGATTTGGCCCTCTGTTTGTCTGTTATTGGTGTATAAGAATGCTTGTGATTTTTGCACATTGATTTTGTATCCTGAGACTGCTGAAGTTGCTTATCAGCTTAAGGAGATTTGGGGCTGAAACGATGAGGTTTTCTAAATATACAATCATGTCATCTGAAAACAGGGCTAATTTGGCTTTCTCTTTTCCTAATACCCTCTATTTCTTTCTCCTGCCTGGGCTCCACCCAGTTTGAGCTTCCTGGTCGCTTTGTTTACCTACTCAAGCCTCAGCAATGGTGGGTGTTCCTCCCCAAGCCTTGCTGCCGCCTTGCAATTCCATCTCAGACTGCTGTGCTAGCAATGAGTAAGGCTCCATGGGCATGGGATCCTCCAAGTCAGGTGCGGGATATAATCTCCTGATGTGCCATTTGCTAAGACCCTTGGAAAAGTGTAGTATTAGGGTGGGAGTGACCTGATTTTCCAGGTGCCATCTGTCACCGCTTCCCTTGGCTAGCAATGGGAATTCCCTGATCCCTTGTGCCTCCTGGGTGAAGCGATGCCTCGCCCTGCTTCGGCTCATGCTCAGTGGGCTGCACCCACTGTCCTGCCCCCACTGTCCAACAAGCCCCAGTGAGATGAACCCAGTACCTCAGTTGGAAACGCAGAAATCATCCATCTTCTGCTTCACTCACACTGGGAGCTGTAGACTGGAGCTGTTCCTGTTCGGCCATCTTGGAACCGCCCCTGACAATGTGTCTTTTAATAGGAGAATAGATAAACAAACCGTGGTACATCCATACAACCGAATATTATTCAGTGACCTAAAACAAATGAGCTATTGTGCCTCAAAAAGACATGAATAGATCTTAAATGCATATTGCATAATAACGGGGGCCAGTCTGCAAAGGATAAATACTGTATGATTCCAATCACAGGACATTCTGAAAAAGCCAAAACTATTAAGATAGCAATCGGATTAGTGATTGCTGGCAGTGTGGCAGTAAACAGGCAAAACTCCTGAGGTTTTTAGGATGATGAAATTATTCTGTATGGTACTGCAATGGTGAAATGTGATGCAATGTATTTGCCAAAACTCATTGAACTTTATATTAGAGAGTAAACCTTAAAAATATGTAAATTTCAAAAGTCATTTTTGGGAAGGAGGAATTTCAAAATGGATTCCAACTTGTGACAAAATATCTAATTGTAACTATAAATGTATGAAATTACCTTACTTAAGGGGACAGGGGAAAACAGTAACTTTGGAAATAAATATAGCCTGTAAAGCTAAAGGCAAATGGAACTGTACATAACATTTTACCCCAAATCGATGTTTGGGTTACCAATATTGATGCTGGTCCTCATGCATACCAGAAATGAACAATTAAAAACGTATAACAAATAATAGGAGTCAGATTTCTCATTGTTGTACTGGAAATTTACAGATAAGCAAAGGGATGAGGCTAGAATGATTCTTGTGATAATAAGTTAGTATTGAAGACATCAGTATAAACTCATAATTAGCTTAGTGTGAATACAGATGTTACCTATAAAAGCATGTGCAGATTAGTATTCACACAGATATTTTCTTGCTCTGTAAGTCAAGAGGGCCTAAATGAAATGGTACCACAGTAACAGCTAGCACATCTAGCTTCAGATCTTGGTTTCTAATACCATTATCCAATAACATCTGAGCTCTTTGGAGAAATGACTAAATCTAGGTTGGGGCAACAAATCTACAAGCTGAATATGGAGCATCTTGTGGTACCAAGAAGTAAGGATATAGTCAAACAAATATTGATGAGGTTATATCAATGAAGCATAAGAATCAAATGAAAATGTTCCCAATGGCCAAAGCTGGGGAAAAATAAACAGCAAAACTAATTATCATTGGACTATAACCCAAAGTAAAAACAAATATACACAAGTTCATACTTAAGTAAATAAATTATTGAATAAATAAATACATGTAAGGGGGGACAGGCAAATTTTATCCTAAATAAATTCTATAGATACTATGTTGTCAAGGAGGTGGAGATAACTTCCACTCCCGCTGAAAATAATGACTTCTTTCCAAACAATACGTCATAAAAAATAGGGGAAAAGGAGTGACATTGAAGTGGTGAAACCTGACCATCTCTACCTCAGCCAGGTGATCAAGGTCAACAGCAACCTTTGATATCATTTGATGAGAATGGCACTTAACCTCTGTTGTTTCCCTCCCCAAAACCCATAACTACTGTCTCATCATGAGAAAAATATTAGGTAAATCTGGATAGATTTTTACAAAACAGCCGAATAGTGCTTTTCAAAACTGTCAAGGTCATCGAAGACAAGACAATCCTGAGAAACTCTCAGCCAAGGAGTCTAAAAAGACATGAAGAGTAAATGTAATGTAATACCCCACATGAAATCTTGGAAAATGATTTTTTTAAAAAAAGACATTTTGCAAAGATGGTTCTAACAAGGAGGATTTTAATTTTAAGAAATTACTTTGCAAAAATTTCCCTTCTACTTGTAAACCTTACTCAAAACTTTGTCTTCCACTGAAAAATAGCTCAGTGTTCAGCTTTGTATACTGGCAAGGACACAGAAATTCAGCCAAAAAATACAAGTTCTAATTATAATGTTTTCCCCTCTTGAATAGTGCATTCCCTGAAAATCAGTTTCCTCATTGTTATCAGAAAAATTATCCGAATCCTAGAAATAACAGCAAATAGGTGAGCAGCTTATTCTTTCAATACCACATGTGGTATGGAGCAAGATTTTCTAGGATTCTTGGTGTATTTTTTTTTTAGTAAAATTTATTAACTCTTGATTCAAAGCCCTAGATTTGGTAATGTGGTATGCTAATGTAGCTTTTGTCCATTAGAGATATAAATAGTTGCTTTTTGTTGGACATATAAATTTATGGTCCAAATGGGCATCAACCAGTTTTTGTTTTTTATCAAAGCTGGCAGTGGTATCACCTTATATATATACCCAAGTTTCTAAAATGGTCTTTGAACTGGTCATCATATCTTACTGCTTCGCTAATTAATTAATAAATTAAATAAAATATTTGATATGCTTATTTCCTATTACTATGAGACTCATGATGTTGTTTCTTCTTTATACTTTTACACCTGTAAGATGAGATAGAAAGAAACCTCAAAATTTAGTTTGAAGAACTAAGGGGATTTTATAGGGTCACTCAGCCAAATACCTGTAGAGATTAGGCAAATAATTTAAGTGAGTTACTTTCAAAGTGAGAAGCCTTCTCATACGGAATAAGTAGGAAATGATGGGCCCATAAATGTTTGGAGAGCAGATGGAAGTATCTATGGAAAATTCTCCAGAGAAAGCAGTGTCAACAGTCTTCACATAACATGCAAACTGTTGTTTTCCTTTGCAATATTGTCAACTCCTAATCACATTTGGATTATATCCCTATCCGAAGGTTTAAAAACATGAAAAACTAATAAAAGATGAAAGTCTGAAACAGCAATGATTCTCAGGTCATCAAGTTAAAGTGTACTTTAGTGTTAAGGTTTTTAAAATCGGATAACCTTGCTTATGTAATATTGCTTCATTTCAGAAAAGACCATTTTACTATTCTAAGCAAAATCCATCACACAAGAAGCAGTACTTCAAACATGCTCCATTAACATTTTATTCACCAAAGGTACACTGACCAGAATGCTACATAAACATATGCAACAACATTGGACAACTTAGTGTTGAAATGTGATTTCCCTTTCCAGGTTTCTGAGCAGCTGACAGAAGGGGAATACAGTTTACAGTTTAAAGCCCCTTGGTAATTGGAAATGAGCGCTTTGTTGCTCTTGTCATTGGAGCAAGTAGTTTTGGAGTCATTTGGGGCCTCACATCCATGCATTTGACAACAAATTGCTGGATGGAAATTCCCAACAGTGTTACTCCTGAACTTCTTCCTTGTTGCCCTAGGCCGTAGTCACGTTTCTCAGCACAGGACAGGTAGAAACTTTCCCAGTATTGACATTTATGATGGTATCATTTATTTATAGGAAATGAGAACCAATTTCTTAGTTTGAGTTGTTCAGATAAAACGAACAATTCAAATGTTAAATCCTTCCTTTACATTACATGGAATGATGCCAGCAGCATTACATGTTCTGTATTTATGTAATGCACAGAAAAATTTTACAGGATTGCCTCTCTGTTCACTTGTTCTGCATGACGTAACTCTAAGACTTTCAGCGTGAACTGTGTTGTATGAACAGTGACTCAGAGAAAAGTTGGTCTAGAAACTCTTTGACTAGCAGAAAGAAATATGGTTTTCAAAAATATTTATATTTCTTCCTTTTTAAATCCTCCAACACTCTTGCAGAAACACTTCGAAAGTCATTCAATCAGGTTAGTGGAATAACATTTAGTTAAGTTGTTTTAAGTTAATGTGCTATAGTACTGATTGGAGAAAAATCTCTTTTGGTGTGTTATCCTTATTCTTACTTAGTGCAGCATCCTCATAAATGGAATTGCTGCAGATTTCATCAAATCTGCATGCTATACAAAGGTGGAAGGAGAAGTAATTGGTTAAAGGACTGAAATAGGCAGTAAAATATCTTGTTCAGCTAGAATGATAAGCTGAATTTAACAAGACAACACATAAATGAGACATAAAAATGCGTATATTTATTGAAATATAAATAAATAGAAATTCCATAAATACATATATACATATATTTCATAATTCATATATCATATATACATATAAGTAAATATAGAATATTTATATACAGTTCACATATATATGAGATATTCTAAGGTAGCACAAGTAGATATTAGTAATAAAGGATGGTGTTTCTTGGTAAGTATGAATGAGGCACAATGTAAATACATTTATGTTAATTTTAAAATTTACTTTATCCAACTTCTTGTGAGACAGTTCACTTATATTAATAAATCTAATTTGAAAGTCTTTATGCTATGGAGAATTTAACCAATATAAATAAACTGAAATTACAATTCTGTAAGTTAAAATCTTCCCCTCAAATTAGCTTTGACCATAGGCCCACTTTTTAGTTTTAATATTCTATGATAGAAATTTCTAGCATGCCACTTACATAATTTTATAGCTTTTTATGTAAAAAGAGGATTGATGTATAATCATTTATAGACTGAGTACAAACAGAAAGGATGCGGGCTAAAAATTATTAGAATTTTAACTATCATTAAGTTAAGTAGGTGAGTAGTTTCCCAGAGAAGGTCTTAATTTCTTTAAAGATTATATAAAAATTGCTTAAGCATTTTATCTTGATGACAATCTCTTCCTAAAAGGAGGTTATGAACTGTATCACTAAGAATCTGTTCATGACCATGTTTGTAATAACGCTGGAATAATGTTCACTGACTATTTGATAATTTGATGTTTGGGATTCTTATTTCCTGATTTATTTATTTCTGTTTTCACTTTTATGACAATTTTTAAAAATTTTTTACATAAGAATTTTTAATTTTATTTGTTCACCTTTCACCTTTCCTGCCTAGTGGGTAACAAAAATTTTCTTTTACTAATTTGAATATCAAGTATTATATATAATTTGAATATTAAGTATCAATATATATGTTTATGCATACACACACATGTATTTATGAGGTCAATATGAATTTAACATATATTTCTGTTGCAGTTATATTGTCTTCCTGAAAAAAGTTACTTAGAATTTTCTATGACCCCTCCTCTAATACCCATGATTTTAGTAGTGTTCTGTATGACTGTCTGTATGGCATAATGAACCGAAATTGTTTAAAGAGTAGTTGTGACTTCAAGTTTAGAAAACCTTTACTATGTCTCCTGGTGGAAGCATATTCCTGAGGGTTTTTTTCTTTTCTTTATCATTGTCTTTTGCAACCAGTGAACAATTAAATAGTGGCAATTTGTAGATCAAACTGGAGATAGGAAACCTGGGCCATTATGCCCATGCATAGCTCCTACCTGTACCACCATGGCCATGCTAATAATGGTGTGCATAGAGAGGCTGTTTGACAACTGTAAGAAGAACAGCTGGTCTGTTCATTGATGAGTGCTTCTTCTGATTTCTGCAGATGTTGTGATAATACTCATTAGCCCATCTACATATCTGTTTCCCAGACTCTTTGTTCCCAATTTGAACTCTTAAATTGGGTTCTTTACAGATCCCCTAACAGTCACCCAAACAATTTGTGGTCTCAAGTTTGCACATATCTGTAACTCAGGTAATTACTGCCTCCATGCAAAGTAAATAATCAACTGTACTACTCAACTTCTGATTCCTGGTAAAATATCTCTTTGACTCCTGGGATAATTTATAGGGCCATTGCTGAATGTGACAATAGCATGGTAATAATGTATTTGTAGATAATACCAACATCCTGTGTAATATATTTGTGAACTAGACCTGACATATTTTTTCTTTGTTCATCAATATTGCCATAGATGCAAGAAGACAGTTTTCAGTGTAAATGTCATAGGTGCCAAAAGAGGCTGAACTTTTTTTCACCATATGAGAAAGTACTGCAGCGTTGTTTGAATGTCTGGCTCTAGTTATTGCTCAATGTGAAGACTTTTGCTTGCACAGTGTTCTCATAGTCAGGATCTCAGACTCTACTTGATCCTATAACAGGAACTTTTCTTATTGTTGTTTTAAAATAAAGTAGTTTTCTGCTGCAGAAAACCTTCATCCAGAACCCAATGTGTGAGCTCTGGGATTTTCTAGTTGGGACTTACCAGGCATATTACATAAGATTCTTATTCATCATGAATACCTATAGCACTATGATATTTACTGGGTCACATGGCCAAAGTAGCAATTTGCTACAACACTCTTGCTTGCTCTGGACCCCATTTAAAACAGGAATTTTTGTGAATCACCAATGAATACTAGGAAAAAGTATTCTCCTAGACAGAATATAGTGTTCCAAATTCCAAAGAGATACACTATGTGTTGTATCTCTTTCTAAGTTGTAGGAGGTGAAAACCGTATGCCCCAGTGGTGGTAGACATTCCAGAATGCTCCATGCTGCTGGACTCCTAAACACTTTAACCAGAAGGAAAACCCTGAAATTTCATTGAGGTCTATGTCCCATCATCAGACATGCATCCATCTTACTTGACCACCTAGGGCACCTTTTTTTTTTTTTTTTTAATTTTTGACAAATTGAATTAGCATAATATTGTTAGTATAATTGAAATTTGGCTAGCCTATTTCATTCTTTTATTTGTGGAGTAAGGGGACGTTAAAGCAAGTAATAAAGACCAACAATCTCCATACTGCTTCTATTAATCATTGTGTCTTTACTATTTAAGTGCTACAGCACTCTTCTGTCAGAGCTCATAGTGATGCTTTTGCATATCAGGGATTATCACGAACCTCACTTATCAATGGCATGGGGGCATTGCTGCCATCTGTATATTATACATTTCCTGAATTCCATTCTGTAGGTCAGTTTTTTAGTGACATTTGCAGTTCAATGGAACCTTCCTGGAAGCAGCACCTGAGACAAAGATCTGCAAGTAGGCCATGTATTTGGGAAGTGATTCCAGGGAGTAAAAGCCACAGCAGTGTAACAGGAATGGAGGGGAAAAAAGCAAGACAAGAATGCATTCTCCATATGCTCTGTGCTATGGACAACTAAAGTTGAAACTCCCAAAACATTCTGAAAAGCCTTATGGAATGTGTTTCAGAACTATGTATCTGGGGAATCAAAGAGTTGAACATTGATTTCTTGGATCACATTCTCCACCGGTTGAGGATAACACAACGAGCATTAACCTCTCCACATTTCAAGGTTGCATGCGGGTGAGTGCCCTGTGAGTTTCCTCTGCACCTTCCATGCTATAGAATCTGAGATGTCCTGGAGAGAAGTAAAACATTTGTGGTGCAGACTCAGGGTGAAGCATTGTTTGACCCTCCACTGAGCTGGTTGAAACCTAATCAAAACTTCTGTCTGAGTTTGGTACTGAGCTTGGTACAGTTTGGGTGTTATTTCAGACATAAAAAAGATATACTTCATACTTTTTAAAAAGAACATTCAGTCTACTGATCTTTTACGTTTTCTACTCTTGTTATAAATTATATATATATTTTGACGGAGTTTCACTCTTGTCGCCCAGGCTGGAGTGCAATGGCACGATCTTAGCTCACCGCAACCTCCACCTCGCGGGTTCAAGTGATTCTCATGCTTCAGCCTCCCAAGTAGCTGGGATTACAGGCATGCACTCTCCATTTTGTCTCAGATGATTTCATTCTTATGATTATCCCTGCATGCTTAGATACAAAAGTAAATAACTTCTATTTTATTAGAATATAAGTGAGAAATTTTCTAGAATATGCTGTACTGTATTCTTTATTTGAGTTATGTGAGAATTTTCCATCTTTTGCATTGTAGCATCTTTTATTTTTAATTTTTGTGAGTACATAATACATGTAGGCATTTATGGAGTAAATGAGATGTTTTAACACAGGCATGTAATGTGAAATAATCACATCATGGAGAATGGGGTAAACATCCCCTCAAGCATTCATTATTTTGTATTGTGAACAATCTAATTCCACTATTTCAGTTATCTAAAAATGTACAATTAAGTTATTATTGACTATAGTCACCCTGTTGTGCTATCAACTGTTAGGTCTTATTCATTCTTTCTAACTTTTTTTTTTGGACACATTAACCATCCTAACTCCCCTCACCTCCCTGCCTACTACGCTACCCAACCTCTGGTAACCATCCTTCTACTCTTTTATGTCCATGAGTTCATTATAACATATTTTTAAATTCTTACAATGTTTGCAGATATAATTTCTCATATTTACTTATTTTTATAAGGACAATATTATAGGCAGTAAACTATTTGACTACTATTGGCTTGTGGGTTGTAAAGGTTTGTGTTTGAGTTTGTTGCCTGGCACCCCATGAGTTCTGTTTTCCCAGATAAAAGGGGACTGGAAGAAAACAAAAATGTGTGTAGGTCTTATTGACATAGATGGATATCCTGATTCAGCTGCTTAACAGAGAAGGTTAGAAAATGTGGAAGCACAGGAAGGCACAACAGAAGACTTTTATCTGTTATTTTTAAGTGCTGTGGGTGAAGTCAACATTGAAGAAAGCATATAATTAAAGTATGATCTTTAGTTTTATGAATTATGATTTTTTTTCTCCTGCCCTAAGCTGTAGAAGGGTTAGTGGGAATCTGTCTAGGAAATATCTATTTGTTTATAGTTTTTTTTTTCTATAGAATTGAAGGAATCTCCCCTTTGAGACTATCTTCAAAATGTCTCACATCTGTACTGTGTATTACATAAATGTCTTGATATTTTGGGAGTGTAGATGATATGCTTCCCTAGCTTTCTGTTAAGAACAAGAGTTCTTGCCTGTTTTATATTTCATTAACTATAACAGCAATCATCCTAGAGTTAGCAGTTGATTGTCCTCTTGATCAATCTATTTTTAAAGAAAATGTGATTCTTTTGGCAATCAATCAAATAAATAATAGCTAAGTTCACATCTGCCAAAATGACACACATGATTGTTGGTATGTACATATATTTTTCATCATTCAATTCTGATCTGTAATCAAACTGAAAAAAATTCTCAAGGTTTAGAATTTTCTTATATGAATATGACATTTTTTACTATTTTTATTATTATTATTATTTTTCAGACAGTCTTGCTCTGTTGTCCAGGCTGGAGCGCAGTGGAGAGATCTCAGCTCACTTCAATCTCCACCTCCTGGGTTCAAGCGATTCTCCTGCCTCAGCCTTCCTAGTAGCTGGGACTAAAGGCACCCATCATCACACCCGGCTAATTTTTTGTAGTTTTAGTAGAGACAAGTTTTCACCATGTTAGCCAGGATGGTCTTGGTCTCCTAACCTCGTGATCCACCCACCTCGGCTCCCCCAAAGTGCTGGGATTGCAGGCATGAGTCACTGTGCCCGTCCAACTATGACATTTTTTAAAAAGGACTCATGAAGTCCTGGTGTGGTGGCTCACACCTGTAATCCCTTAACTTTGGGAGGCAGAGGTGGGCGGATCATGAGGTCAAGAGATGGAGACCAACATGGTGAAACCCCATCTCTACTAAAAATACAGAAATTAGCTGGGCATGGTGGCAGGCCTGAAGTCCCAGCTGCTCGGGAGGCTGAGACAGGAGGAAAAACAACAACAACAACAACAGCAAAGACCACCCAAGAAAATGGTGGTCATGCTGAGCTAACCAAATGACTCAGAAAAACTGCAAAAATACGTTCATACTCATAGATGCTTTTCTTAGGATAAGATAATTTGACTTCACGAAGAGTTCCATTTATTGCCTCTTCTTCACGTTTGGGAGAGATTTTTTTCATCTATACAATGATATATTTAAATTTCATGCACTTTTCATAAAACCAAGCCCTGCAGGAGAAAATCTACCATTTGTTCTTCTTTACAAATACATTATCTTTGCACTTTTCTTTAGTGCATTTAGAGTCATGAGTCTTAATATTTGAAAATTAGGCCGGGCGTGGTGGCTCACACCTGTAATCCCAGCACTTTAGGATGCCAAGGTGGGTGGATCTCTTGAGTCCAGAAGTTTGAGGCCAGCCTGGGCAACATAGTGAGACCCCATCTCTGAAAATAAAAATATATGTAAATTAAAAACAAAGCAAAAATAAACAAATACATATTTGAAAATTACAAATCAAGTAAACAAAATATTAAACAATGTGTATTTTCTATCCCACATAGACAAATATATTTTCATAACAACCTGGAAGGTCAGGATTAAATCTAAAATTCTCAAATTCCTCAGAATTTCATGGGGGGACATAGTGTAACAGAGATTTAGCCACTGCTTTAGTCCTTTAGCTAGATCTTGTCTGTGAGTTCTCAATTGTGATTTCATCATATACTAGAAGTGTCTTGTGCATGTCAATATCTCAGGACATTATTTGACCAACTTTTACTCAAACTCCCTGCGTACACTTCCTTTTTTTTTTTTTTTTGAGAAGCAGTCTCCCTCTGTTGCCAGGCTGGAGTGCAGTGTCACAATTTCGACTCACTCCAACCTCCACCACCCCAGTTTAAGAGATTCTGCTGTGTCAGCCTCCCGAGTAGCTGGGATTACAGGTGCACCCTGCCATGCCCAGATAATTTTTGTATTTTTAGCAGAGATGGGGTTTCATCATGTTGGCCAGGATTGTCTTGATCTCGACCTCATGATCCGCCCACCTCGGCTTCCCAAAGTGCTGGGATTACAGGCTTGAGTCACCGCGTCTGACCTACACTTACTCTTTGTTCACCTCTCGGGACTAGGATACAGGCACCAGTATTATAATCTGTCGTGGAAAGACAGATCCAGGAAGAAGGCTAGACCAGAATTAGAAAATTGGGGACCCTTAAGGGAATCCCTACATCTTGTGGACTTGGACTTTGGTCTAGTAAAGAGAACATAAACTTTTGGTTAACCCATCACCTTATGAGCTCATCTTATAAGGAGGTATTTGGCTCAAATAGAGGCTCTACTGCAGGGGTCCCAAGTCAGAGACTAAGGTGTTATTGTATACACCTGATAACTGTATTTTAATCATTGCACCACAGTGTTCCCTTATTTGTTAATAGCCACAATGATGTTATTGCATTGCTTTCATTAACTCTTTTGTGTGTCTTCTGTTGGGCTTTTTCACACAAAAGTTGAATTAGGTAAACATTGACTCTAGTTTATAGTTTGTGATCATACTTTTAAGTGTAATGTTATTAAAGAGTTTATGGTTGAAGAATATGACAGCAGAATCAACCTTATATTATACAATAATTAATAGAGCAATATTACATTTTTAATACCTAATATTACATTTAAGAAGCAATTTTTATCATAAGAGTATATAAGCTTCATGAGGGCTAAGATTTCCATCTCCTTTATTTCACTGATAGATAGTAGCCTAGAACAAAAACTGGCACAAGGTGGTTGCTTTGTAAATATTTGTGTAATGAAGTTTCAAGTTCAGAAATGCTGAAAATGCTTTCTCATTGCGACTTCCAGTTTTTCAGGAACAAATGAACACCATAATGAAGAAATTACCTGATATTTACTTAGAAAAAATTTAAGACGATTTTAGTAGAAAGCTCCTTTATAGAGGGTAAAGATATGCTTTCATCTCTAGATGAACTCATTATTAAACCTGAATGACTTAAAAATTTGGGGTTGCCTGAAAATAATGTTTTCAATGGAGTTTGATATTTTTTCTAATTTACTAAGGATTTTCTTGTCTAGATAATATGTTGTTTAAAGAAACTTTTATTTTTCATCGAATAATTTAATTCTGAAAGTCACTGCTAATACAAAATGATGAGAGAAAATTTTATTTCTGTCAAATCACTTTCTAAAATAGCAGAGGGATCTATAGCATTTGAAGAAGAGATGAAATACATCAAGTATTAGGAAAGTAAAACATGATAAGGAGAAATAAGAAGCAAATCTCCTTATTTTCCAATGTTTGCCTAATGTTAGATTTCCCAGGATCAGTGAAACTCTTGGAATAAGAAGGAAGAAGTTCAGTCCAAACAGCAGAAATAATCTCTATCCCCAAATAATGCTGATGAGCATATTGTCTAAAAGAGATGCCAAAATGCTTGATATGGAAGGAAATTATTGCTCTGCTTGACATAAAGCCCAGTCATAAGGGAATTGCCTTTATTTCTAATCACCTTGATCAATACCACACAAAAATTTGTCTAAGATATATATGTTGTTTTTGTTAAAGAATATATCACTTAACTTATAAAAGGAAACAAAGTAGATTTATTTTTATAATGTTACTTAAGATTATTTTCTTATATCTCACTAAATTGTGTACATTCCATATGAAATATATGTCTAAATATTATTTTGCTTAGTTTTGATAACTTGAGCTTATGGTTACTAACTTAAACATTTTATGTGCCCTTCCTAACTTATATCTTCCTTGAAAGTATATATATATTATATATATGTGTGTGTATATATATATAAACTACATTTAAAAATAGGCAATAAGTAGTATATGGTGCATGTTGTGCATGTTGAAGTTACTATCCTATAACTTTAAAAGTTGTCTGGATCCTTTTTAATTTGGGAATTATGGTCATTTGGGGGGATTTCTATTATTGTGCTGCTGCTTAATAGACTTTTTTCTTCCTTCTGTAATTAACAAAAATCTGAATAATAATATTTCTGAGACTCCTGATAAATTTTGAATTGAAATTAACACTAAAATATGGATAGATATCATGCTCAAAATAGCTGTTTTAAATATGTAAAAGTTGAATATTTTAGAATCAGTAAACAAGCATTTTTGTACTGGTGTGGTCACATCATTATGATGAAGAAATATTATTTTCTTATTAATCCATGAGAAAATACATCAAATAAAATTTTTCAAGACTCCTTAGAGTCAATATTCATGCCAAATTGATGTCTATCCCTGAAGATGTTTAAACATAAATAGTGTATTCAATGATGCTATGAAAAATTAATCTAGTTCTAATTATAATAAATTACTATTTATTATGATAAATAATATAAATTATATTATAATAAATATGATTAATAATAAAATTAACAGACCATTTTCTTACTATATTAAGTAAAAAATCTCACAGATGTGGCAAATCATTTTTGTTTAATTTTTATTTTTTATTTCAATAGGTTTTGGGGGAACAGGTGGTGTTTGGTTACATAAGTTCTTTAGTCATGATTTCTGTGATTTTGGTGCACTCCTCACATGAGCAGTGTACAGTGTACCCAGTGTGTAGTCTTTTATCACTCATTCCCCTTCACCTTTTCCCCAGAGCCCCGAAGTCCTTTGTATTATTTTTCTGCATTGTGTTCTCATAGTTTAGTTCTCACTTATGGTTCAGAATATATAATGTTTGGTTTTCCATTCCTGAATTACTTCACTTAGATTAATGGTCCCCAATTCCATCCAGTTTGCTGTGAATGCCATTATTTTGCTCCTTTTTATTGCTGAATAGCAGTCCTTGGTATGCGTGTGTGTGTGTGTATATATGGGTGTGTATATATATATACATATGAATTATTCTTAGGTTTGGTAGTCTAAAATAATCCCAAAATTTTTGGAGATTTTGTTCTTTTTAGAAAATTCTATTTGCTTTGTCTTTGTTGGATTAGATTAATTTGAAAGCCTTGTCTTCAAGTTCTGAAGTTCTTTCTTCTACTTGTTGCATTCTACTGCTGAAACATTCCAGTTAATTTTTCATTTCTCTTAGTACATCCTGCATTTTCAGAGGTTGTTATTGTTTTTTATCTATGCTATCTATAGTCTTTTTGTTTGTTTTAGGTTTTTCATTTTTTTTGAGATGGAGTCTCAGTGTTTGTTGCCCAGACTGGAGTGCAATGGTGCGATCCTGGCTTACTGCAATCTCTGCCTCCTGGGTTCCAGCAATCCTCCTGCCTCAGCCTCTCGAATAGCTGGGATTACAGGCATGCATCACCACGCCTGGCTCATTTTTGCATTGTTAGTAGAGACGGGGTTTCACCATGTTGGCCAAGCTGGTCTCGAACTCCTGACCTCAGGTGATCCACCCGCCTCGGCCTCCCAAAGTGTTGGGATTACAAGCATGAGCCACTATGCCTGTCCCCTGTGCTATCTATTTTACTGGAAATTTTTCTGTCCATATCTTGTATTTTTTTTTTTATTTCTTTAAGTTAATATTCACCTTTCTCTAGTACCTCCTTGAGTAGTTCAATAACTGCCTTTTGAATTCTTTTTCTGGCAACTCAGAGATTTTTTTCTTGGTTTGATTCCAATCCTAGAGAGATAGTGTGATCTTTCAAGGGTGTTATAGATCTTTGTTTTTTCATATTACCAGAATTGTTTTTCTGGTTCCTTCTGATTTGGGTAGATTATGACAGAGGGAAGATCTGGGGTTCCAGGGCTGTTGTTCAAATTCTTTTTTCCCTCAGGGTTCTCCCTTGATGTGGTGCTCTCCTCCTTTCCCTGGGGATGGGCTTCCTGAGAGCCAAACTGCAGTGATTGTTACTTCTCTTCTAGCTACTGAGTGGGGCTATTGGGCTCTGGGATGGTACTAGGAGTATCTGCCATGATCCATCTTCATGTCTCACCTGTGGATACCAACACATACTCCAGTGGAGGTAGCAGGGGAGTGAAGTGTACTCTTTGAAGGCCACCCATCTGGAGCAGTGCTGCAAGGAATCAGCTGCAGCAGGGGAGTTGCCACTGGGGCTGTGTGCTCCATGGAATTGGTGAGGGCTGGGAACAGGTGATTCCAGCAGGGACCCCACACTCTACCAGGGGCAGGGAAGCTCCCCGCCTCTGCAGGTTCAAAAGTTTCTGCTCTCATTCCCTGTACACTCTCACTTCCAGCACCCACTCCATGGTGGAGCAAAGCTGTAGACATGTCCTCGTAGCCAAGCTCAGGCACTGTTGTGACTGGGTGGGCACACACTTGGGTCAGCCATTGACATGTCAGTCTCCCAACTGTCTCAGCTTCCTCCAGAATCTGCTTCTGAGGCTGAAACTTTGGGTGCTGACAAGTACAGGAGGCAGGCCAGAGGAGCTGAGGGTGGCTCAGTGTGGGCCTGTGGTATCCATCTATGTGGAGAGCCTGGGCACCACGGATGGCATGTTGATGGCAGCAGGAAGCAGACAGGTTCCTCCAGGCAGGAAGGTGCAGGTCCCTGGTGAAACACCACCTACAAGCCAGGGATGGCCTGCAGCCTGGTGGCCAGCCTGCCAGTTCCAGGTTGAGTCTGTGACCCGGAGTGAGAACTTCTTGATGCCTCTGGGTCAATCAAGTGGTGCTTTTTCCAGGCACCCCCATGGCTGCCCACAGACCAATCACGCCCTCCTCCATTCTGAGTCCATACAAATCCTGAACTCAGCCGGACTCAGACACTCATCTAGACTACCTGCCTGCAAATAGAAGCTACCCACTTTATGTCTCCATTTCACTGAGAACTGTTTGGTCACCCAATAAAGTTCTTCTCTGCCTTGCTCACTCTCCAGTAGTCCACATAACCTTTATTCCTGGATGTGGGACAAGAACTCAGGACCCACCGTACAGTGGGAGCAAAAGAAGGCGTAACACTTTTCTGTCTGGCTTGCCGTGCCGCGGGCAGTGACATGCTCCTGGACTGTGGGAATGAAGAGTGGTGACACTTTGGGTTGCCCAGACCTTGGGATTCCCTGAGGCAGAGCTGGAACACTATAACCCTACCACCCTCTGCCAGTGCTGGTCACCTCACATGACAGGATGCAGTGACAAGTCTGGGCCAGCCCAGGAGCCATGGGCCAGACTGGAGTCATAGGACTGAAAGAGCCATAACACAAACAGGCTAAAATACACACATCATCCCGCCCCACCCTGCTCACTCTGTTACAACCCTTCTGAGAGCCCAGACTTCAGGGTTCCCTGATCCAGGACTGTGACACACTGTAACACCCTGTTTGGGGCTCTGTGGTTCCTAGAGTCTCTGAGCTTTTGGCTACAATTGTGTTACCCTTGTCCAGATGCTGGTGCCTGTGGCAGAATTTTCATGCAGCACATCTGGTTCAGCCACAGTTTCACATGGAGCCAATGCCTGTGCTTATGCCTGAAGTTGCCTGCCCTAATGCAGTAGCTGGTGTGCCTTGCTGTGTGCAGTGGCAGGACCCCATACTCCCTCGCTCACACAACCCTTGCCACTTGGTATCTGGCTCACTCTTGGCAGGAATGGGATCTGGGCCAGTAGCATGAGGCAAGCACAACCTTCTAGGCCTACTGGGAAGAATGAGCCCACTGGTGTGAGCAAAACTCAGGGAGAGGCACTGCTGGCCACAGAAGTTTTGGCTGGCTAAGGACACCTGAAGGATTCTATGACATCTTGTTATAATTTTGTTATGCGTGCTGGTTTTGTGTTGTTTGGCCATCAGCCAGGAGGTGGTGCTTTCAAGAGAGCACCATCTGTGGTGTATTGGGAGAATAGAAGTTTACCCTAGGGTCACCTGGATAAGTATTTAGATTTCTCAGGCAGTGGGTGGGGCCCTAGAGCTCCCAAGAGGTTATGTTCTTTGTTTTCAGCTACCAGGGTGAGTGGAGAAAGACCATCAGGTGGGGGCAGGGTTAGGCATGTCTGAGCTCAGACTCCTTGGGCAGGGCTTGCTGCAGCTGAGTTTTTCAGCAGTCTCAATGAGCCTGCAGAGGTAAACCACTTCCTTCAAAGTATCTGTTGATTCTCTCTGCTTTCCTGGTGTGTTCCTGTGGTGTCTCTTGGAGCAAAAGTTCATGATGTGAGTTGAAAATCATATTTTTAAAGACACTGAATCAATGTAGAGGAAAACAGGATTACCTGAACCAAAATCTCACAGAAAGAAAAAGTTTTTTTGATGTGAACAACCTGTGAATAGCTATTTTATTTCCTGGGGTAATTTGCTAATTCTAAATGTGAGCTGCACATTGGGCCTGGTCCCACAGACATGAACATGTGACTTGGCACAGCTTGGAAACTTGAAAAACTTTAAATGTGTGGTCTATCTCTCCATTGTGTGTTTATTGTTTTGAAATTTCCTGAGGTTGATATACCACGGCCACCTCTTCAAGAAACTTATAAAATTGAAAGTGGAGTATAAGTGAAAGACCAGTAAGTAAAGGTTCAAATCTCTGAGGGGATGATGAGGCTAAGGAGAGAGAGGTGCTACTCTCTCACCACCAGGCACAAGTGACACATGCTTGACAAACAGGGAGTAAATAGAGGCAGCTGGAGTCTCATCAAACCTGCAACACAGTCCCAAGCCAGCCTAGTCCCTCATTAAATGTAGGGGATCAGTATCTTGCTTTATCTGCTTATCCAAGTAAAAGATGCCTATCTACTAGAAAATAAAATTGTCCAGGGTCCTTATAGTTTTCTTATATACAAAGTGTGACATGCAATTAAAAAATATTAGTAGGCATTTAAAGAAGAAAATATAGGACCATTAAAATAGCTGTCATCAATATATTAAAGAGGACAGAGGAAAAGAATTTTAACAGATATTTGAGATCTATAAAATTGATTATAGTTGTAACTCATTGGATTGGTTTAAAAGCAAACTAGACATTCACACAAAAACTTGAGCTAACTCTTAAAGATAGTAGACTAAAATATATCCAGGGAGAAAATTCATATTGTCATTGGAATATACATAAAATTTAATTTCAAGTATTTAAGAAGTTGTTCATTTTAAAACTTTCAGATATAATTAGAAAAATAAGTAAACTTTCTTAAATTGATCTAAGAGCATCTATGAAGAAACTTCAAGTTAACATGAAAAATAATGTTGATGTTTTAAACAGGGACATTTTGAACCAAGAAGACGAATAAAACAAAAGTTTTACTATCTCTCCCTTCAATTTAATATTGTGCTGAAGATTCTAACGAGTGTAATAAGGCAGAAAAAATAAAGACATGCAGAGTTGAAAGGAAGAATTAAAAACTGACAGTATTAATTGATGATGTGATTGCACAACTTGAAAATCCATCTACAAACTCCTAAAATTAAACATATGAATTTAACAAGGTGCGGTTTACAACACTAATATATTAAATATATTTCTATGCATTAACAGCAAACAATTAGGGCGTGAATATTTAAAGAATTCTTTACTATAGCAGCAAATAGCCTCTATTATCTAGAATTTAAACTAATGAAAATTATGTAAGACTTCTACAATGAAAAGGATAAAACAATACTAAGAAAAATTAAAGAAGACTTAAATTAATGGAAGGGGATACCATGCTTGCATTTCACAAGACTCACTATTATTAAGATGTCAAGTCTCCCAAAATTGTTCTATAGATTTAATGAAATTCTAATCAAAATCCCAGCAGGAACTTTTATTGAAATTAACAACCTCTTCCGAGAATTACATAGAAGTGAAAGGCAATCTTAAAGAGGGTTCCAAAGGAAATACTGAAACAGAGAAAAGCAATAGAATTTATACTACTTTATGTCAAGACTTTCCAAAAGAGTAGTTTATATAAAATAGTTACTATTGGTGTATGGATCGATATCATAGATCAATAAATACATTCTCGGAGAGGCCAGAAACAGACCCCTTCCCCCACGTTGCCAACTCACATTACTTAGAACAAAAGCACCAATGTGATTTAGTGGGGAAAAAAATATTTTCAATAAAGGGTGCTGGAGCAATTAGGTATGCTTTACAAAACAATATGTCTAGATCTCTCAAAATTTACATAAAAATAATTTGAGATAACAAGTAAATCTAACTGTAGAATGTAAAATTTTTAAAGCTTTTAGAAGAAAAGAGAAGAGAAATATCTTTATGCACTTGGGGTAAAAAAAAGATTTCATAAAGAGGACACTACATTTTACAAACCACTTTTTTCAATCTTCATTAATATTAAAATATATGCTCATCAAAAAACAATATTAAGGACTATATTAGTCCATAATCACACTGCTATGAAGAAACCCCTCAGACTGGATAATTTATAAAGGAAAGATGTTTAATTGACTCACAGTTCCTCATTGCTGAGGAGGCCTCAGGACACTTACAATCATGGTAGAAGACAAAGGAGAAGTAGGTACCTTCTTCACAGGGCTGCAGGATGAAGTGAGTGCAAGCAGGGGAAATGTCAGACACTTATAAAACCATCAGATCTCATGATAACTCACTCACTGTCATGAGAACAGCATGGAGGAAACCACCCCCATGACCCAATTACCTCCACCTGGTCCCACCCTTGACACATGGAGATTATGGGGATTAAAATTGAAGGTGAGATTTGTGTGGGGACACAAAGCCAAATCATATTATTCCACCCCTGGCCCATCCTAAATCTCATGTCATTTCACATTTCAAAATCAATCATGCCTTCCCAACAGTCGCTCAGAGTCTTAATTCATTTCAGCATTAAATCAAAAGTCCACAGTCCAAAGTGGCATCTGAGACAAGGCAAGTCTCTCCCACCTATGATCCTGTACAACCAAATGTAAGTTAGTTACTTCCTAGATACAATGGGGGTACAGGCACTGAGTAAAGACACCCATTACAAATGGGAGAAATTGGCCAAAACAAAGGGGCTACAGGCCCCATGCAAGTCCAAAATCCAATAGGGCAGTCATTAAACCTTAAATTCTCAAAATGACCTGCTTTGACTCCATGTCTCAAACCCAGGTCATGCTGATGCAAGAGGTAGACTCCCACAGCCTTGGGCAGTTCTACCCCTGTGGCTTTGGAGGGTATAGCCCTTTCTCCTGTCTGCTTTCATGGACTGGTGTTGAGTCTCTGCAGTTTTTCCAGGTGCACAGTGCAAGCTGTGGTAGGATACATTATTCTGGGGTCTGGAGGATGGTGGCCTTCTTCTCAAAACTCTACCAGGCAGTGCCCCAGTGGGGATGCTGTGTGGAGTCTTCAGCCCCACATTTCCCTTCTGCACTGCCCTAGCAGAGGTTCTCTATGAGGGCCCCACCCCTGCAGCAAACTTCTGCCTGGAAATCCAGGCATTTTCATACATCCTCTGAAATCTAGGTGGAGGTTCCCAAGACTCAGTTCTTGGCTTCTGTGAACCTACAGGCTCAACACCATGTGGAAGCTACCAAGGCTTGGGGCTTGCACCCTCCTAAGCAACAACTTGAGTTGTACTTTGGCTCCTTTTAGCCATGGTTGGAACAGCTGGAACATAGAGCACCAAGTCTTCAGTTTGCAAACAGCAATGGAGCTTTGGGCCTGGCCCATGAGACCATCTTTCCCTCCTAGGCCTCTGGGCCTGAGATGAGAAGGGCTGCTGTGAAGGTCTGTGACATTCCCTGAAGACATTTTCCTTATTGTCTGTATGATTAACATTTGGCTCCTCATTACTTATGTAAACTTCTGCAGCCAGCTTGAATTTCTCTTCCCAAAATGGGTTTTTCTTTTCTACTGCATCATCAGGCTGCAAATTTTACAAACCTTTATGCTCTGTCACCTCTTGAATGCTTTGCTGCTTAGAAATTTATCCCATAAGATACCCTAAATCATTTATCTCAAGTTCAAAGTTTCAAAAATCTCTAGAGCAGAGGCAAAATGCTGCCAGTCTCTTTGTTAAAGCATAGCAAGAGTGACTTTTACTTGCATTCCCAATCAGTCCTCATCTCCATTTGAGACCACCTCAGCCTGGACTTCACTGCCCATATCACCATCAGCATTTTGGTCAAAGCCATTCAACAAGTCTCTAGGAAATTCCAAACTTTCACACATCTTTCTATCTTCTTCTGAGCCTTTTAAACTGTTCCAACCTCTGCTCATTACCCAGTTCCAAAGTCACTTTCACATTCTCAGTTATCTTACAGCAGTACCCTACTCCTGGTACCAACTTACTGTATTAGTCTATGCTCATAACACTATGAAGAAGTACTCAAGACTGGGTAATTTGTAAAGGAAAGAGGTTTAAATGGCTCACAGTTTTGCACTGCTGGGGAGGCCTCAGGAAACTTACAATCATGGCAGTAACCAAAGGAGAAGCAGGCACCTTCTTCACAGGGTGGCAGGATGGAGTGAGTGGAAGCAGGGCAAATGTCAAATGGTTATAAAACCATCAGGTCTCATGAAAACACTCACTATCATGAGAATAGTATAAGGGAAACCATCCCCATGACCCAATTACCTCCACCCAGTCCCACCCTTGGCACATGGGTATTATGAAGATTTGGGTGGGAACACAGAGCCAAATCATACCAAGGACAAAAAAGGCAAGTTATCAGTTTGAGGAGACTGCTCATGCAAGTATAAGAAATATGACTCAATTATAATATTAAGAATCCTATAAAATTCATAAAACAACGGACAGCACAACAAAATGATGGACAAAAATTCTGGATAGGCACTTTGCAATAAACATGCAAAATAAAAATTAACATAGAAGGTAATTAGTCATGAAAGAAATACAAGTTGAAATCATACTATGCTTCCACTATACACCCATCAGAATATTTAAAATTAATCTTAGAATATAACAATATTCTGATTAGAACATGGGCAATTGGAATTCTCCTGCATTGCTGGTAAGAATTTACATGGATACATATCCTGAAAATCATTTGGTAATGTCTGCTGATCTATGTTTAAACCTCCCCAATAATGCAAAAATTTGATTCCTGAACATATACCCTACAAAAATGAAAGCATGTTTTCAACAAAGACTTATACAAAAACATTTGTATTAACACTGTTTATAATAGCCCTACATTGGAAAAAGTTCAAATAATTTTCAAAACTAGATTGGACCAAAAACTGTGATATATCTTTCCAGTAGAGTACTGCACAGCAATAAGAAAGAACTGCTGATGCATTCAGCAGCATGAATGGATTTCACAGTTATCGTGCTATGTAAAAGAAGGCAGATACATAAAGTATATTCTATATCATTATATTAATTTTAAAATTCTGAAGGCAGCACATTTGATAAAAAATTGTGAAAGTTATGAGAATAGCTCTACTTGGAGGAGCCCAAGAGTTTTTGGAGTGTTAGGTATATTCTGTAACTTGATATGTATGATGGATTACATGGCTGTATACATGTGTAAAAAAATTCATTGAAATTTAATGAAAGCAATAGTATATTAACTATATGTAAATCAAATGAGTTTTTTCTCATGATTATTACTTATACTTTTAATTTCGACAAACAAAAACAACATTTGTTGAGGAAGTTTCTTTAAATTTCCTAGAGTTGTGTTTTCTGTTTCAACATTAAAATTTTTTGTCTTTCTTAGGTGACAATGCTGCAGATTAATCTTTTTCAGTGATTTTGCAATGCAATCTGTCATTAATATCATTTAAGTAAAGACTAAGAGGTAAAAATCCATCTTCAAGCACGAAGTCAACAAAACTAAAGATCTCAGTACATATGCTTAATCAAAGGTTGATTTTGGAAAGAATTTAAGTTGAAAATCTCTGAGACTGCTATCAAGCAACATACACGAAGTTCAAAGTCCCTAGCATAATTGCAAAAGTTCCACTCTTCATATGAAGACACTCTGAAGCAAGATACATTTGAAAAAGATAGTATCTGTGATTATTAATGGCCAAATATATAAGATGATTAAGATAATATTAAGGAGTATCTATAATGTATAAAGATACATTCCACAGTTTTCAAAAGTTATACAAAATATTATTCAGATTAACATGCATTTTTCAAGATTATAATGTCACGCAATTTTCATTCTTGAACAACAGATGCTTCTACTTTTCTTCTCTTTGGAAAGGACTTCTGGAAGAGACAGTTTGAATTCTTCAGTCATTTCCAAGGCAGACATGCCTTTATATCTCACAGCTAACAATAGAGTTAGTGTCATTACATCTAGTTTCAACAATGTCACTAATGTATTTAAGTAGTAGAAATAGTCCTTCTTATTGTGGAAATAAAATATATAGCCAAACACAAATTTCTTGAATTAAAGACATTAAGTTGGGTTAGTTAAATTATGTCAAAAATAACTGTCAGTTTTCTGAAATCTGGGTTCTGGAAAGATATTAATGAAAATTAAGGATGTCAGATGAACCAGCAACTTTTTAGAAAAATATAAATTTTTACTATTTTGTATCCTTATCAATAAAACTTAGGAAGAAAAGAAACACATTAAAGTACTTATGCTTGCTACTTAAAAAAAATTGTTGACACAATACAGATAAAAACTACCCCAAAAATCTAAACATCACACCCACAAAGACAAAAATAATCATGACAAAATTTGAAGCAATTACTTTTCTTTATAAGTTTTACCCGAATATTATGTGAACAAATTACGACTCGTTAGAGCAAAACATAAGGGATCCTCAAAGATAAATTATAGATATTTGAAAAAATAGACGAAAATTTCTGTATTTTTTCAGGAACATTTACCATAAACACATAGTGAAGAAACAGCATTTGTTTAGAAGCCACTAAGTAATTCATTCTCACCGATTTAATACAAAAGCCCTGTTGTATTAGGGACCTTGCTGGATGAAAATTTGTTATCTAAGGGGGAAAAAAAGAATGCTAGTTAAACTATATCATGTGGAGACGCAATATTATCCAACGTATTGTTCATTTGCTTCCTTTTAGAAAATCTCTCTATAGTTATATATTAGATATATAATATGTTTAGCTATACAATTTGTGTTGTAAAATGCATTCAAATATACAAGCATGCACACACACACCTATGTCCCTTTGGGCATTTTCAATTTTTTTTCCCATTGGTAAATGGGGACTCAGTCACTTATTCAAATATTATTTATTGAGCATATACTATATGCCAAAGACCCTCGGCCCTTAGGATACGACAGTGAGCAAAAGACAAAATGTCCTTTCTAAGCTGTGTCTTAACCTAAGAAAACTCTTTGAGAAGTAATGCAGGGAGTTAAGTATCCAAATTTCCATAATTTATATCCAGGATCTCACCATTCATCCTGTGACTTCTGTTTATATACTTCATATCCAATCTTAGATTGATGTACACAAGAAAGCTAATTAACTAAAAATGGCAAGATTAATAGGATATATTATATTACACATACTGCATTCACATGAGACACACCATGTATAAAATATTTTATTTCATCCTGAGTATAAAAATTGTCAGTGATGTTTTTCATAAATGCATCCCTGGTAGTAATTTATAATTAAGGAACAGTATACAATTTTTGCCTAACTCGTATCTTGCTTAAGTGATTTTAGATGTTCAAATTCCATAACTATTTTCTTTGCCTTTTGGCATAAAATCAGATTTCAAATCATTTTCTTATTGGTTATCCTCTGTGATACTCTAGGAGAAACACATATTCTAATTAAACTTACATATTTCTGTTAGCAAAATATATTCTTAAATCTTCACCAATACTCAGTTTAATCTTTTCAATGTTCCCATCTCTGGTATGATTATCTAATATTTTAGTATACGTAAAGAATAGTCCAAAGTGTCTGGCTTCTTAACATAATCTTCCTGGAGTCACATTTAGTTTCCAAACTGTACCTAAGCAGTATGTACTTTTGGTGACTATCTTAGGATAAAATATTAAAACTATTAAAACTGAGTCCAATTGTTAATTTTCACTTTAACGTCTCTATTATAAAATAATGTGTATTTCTCTGTACTTTTTTACTCTTAGTTTAATATGTGGGTTAATATTCTTGTGAAAAGACAATAATGTTCATTTTGAAAACCAACCTTATTATATTATAGTAATATACAATTTGTATTAGATATAGTGTCATGGGAATCAGCAATGCTTTCATGGAAAGATCAGTATTCTTGCAATCACAAATTCCAAACTTGAATCCCAGTCCTATCATGTTATCTTATTTAATCTACTAAACCTTATGAAACCTCTGCTTTTCACCTTTCAAAAATAACTTTATAAAGAAAAAAAAGAGAAGGAAGAGAGGGAGATAGTAGTTACCTGTAATATACAATATATTTCATGCAAATTATAGGTGACAAGATACGTTAACATTGTATTTGAATTAATGGCAACTCATTGAGTAGCTCCATGAAAAAACTATGATCTCAATGGAATATTTCTTCATTCAGAATGACCTCTTTAATTTGTAATATGTTTTCAGGAAAAAAACGCATTAGATTAAAAAATTGCATTCTGGGTGCTTTGATAATTTTGTAGGAAATCTTTTTAATTTTATTGAAATAACACTAAAATTCACATCATCTTTTGATAGTTCTCTCCAGTTGAATGTGTTACTTTATGAAATGACAAACACAAAGTAGTAACTGAGGCCCTCACATTTTTAATCAAAGAAATACATATTTCATTAATCTATACCAAAAATTAATATTTTAAACAGGAAAGGTATATAGCATACATCATACAAAAACTGAAGAAAATTATTTCTTATTTTGCTTTATGAAATTCAGCAAATTGACATAAACTGGTTTTTCTGATTACTTACTAGGTTATATTTAAAAACAAAAAGAACAAAAGTTTGATTATGTTTGAATTTCTAATAATTAAAAAATTGTATATGATGAGCTACTATGTTCTAGGCACTATTGTGCTTTGGGTATAATGGGATGAGACATGGGGGCCTCAGTATGGGCTCAGAGTATTTTCATGTGGGAAAGATATGAACCATTATGTGCCAAAGGGAGAATTGGGGTAGACATTCTTCTCCAGGTAGAACCCCAATAATCCTGTCTCTTGGTATTGATGGCCTTGTGTAGGTCTCTTTCACACTGTATCACAGTTGCTTTCCTATTTGATCAATAGACTGTTAAAGTGATAGTGTGTTACTTCTGAGATTAGGTTCTGACAGATACTGCAGTTTCTGTCTTGTTTAACCTTATTCTTTGATTTTTCTCATACTGGGAGAAGCCCGCTACCAGGCCTTGAGCAAAGCTATATGATTGCTAACTGAAATCTGCTGTCAACAGCCATATGAGTGGAGCTTTCAAAGGGCAGAAATGCTAGCCAATAGCTTGACTACAACCTAATGAGAGACCCTGAGCCAGAACCATTAAACTAATCTGTTTTAGGATTTCTAACCCTCAGAAACTATATGAGATAATAAATGTTTGTTGTTTTAAGTTGTTAATTTTAGTTTTAAATTGTTATTTAATACTAACAGATAACAAATAAAATGTTATTTGGAAGCAAAAAAATAAAATAAAATAAACTTTAGCCATGGAACCACGTAATAAATAAATGGTTCAATGGTATAATTCTTACCTACCAGGATATTTTTATATTCCTGTATAGATACCTCCTACGTTAGGGTTCTGAAAATTATCTCACTCTCGTTTTAGGTAGGTTATAAAACTCATGTATTGCAAGGTCATTTGTCCAAGGCTAATTCTCTGCAGGCTTGTTTTTTAGATGATAAATTAGCCTGTTGCAAAGTTCCATGGAAAATGACTAAGACCCAGTGTTTAAGGCAGTACTCTTAGTCAATTAGACTCCTTACACTCCAGCCTCTTTTGATAACAGAAAAGAGATCTTGCTTCACCGACAATAAATGCTGATCCAGTCAGTTCTGCCACCAACATGAAACATTATATAACTAAATCGCAAGTCTTTTCCCCATAACTCTGACTACAGAAGGGAAGTGACAGTTGTTCCTTACAACTCAGCTGGCAGCATGAGAGTGAAGCCAAGGATTCACCATATTATATTGGTATTAACATCCTGGACTCTGATAAAGGAAAAGGAGGCCTGATACTTTCCTAATCATATATCTTAAAAGCTCTGTTGTCTAAAACTTGGATTCCTTTTCCTAGTGTCTGAGTCTACTTCTGATAGATTTTTGTGCATCTTTCTAAAATACAATGGGCATACTTCTATTCTAACCATGAGATAATAGTAGAAACCAATCTGGGAAAAATTACATAAACATCGTTTTCACATTTTGTACAACGGAGAATGCATAACTCTGAATCTAAGAATATAAAAACATACAAGTTGACATCATCATCCCAGTTTCTAAGTGAGACAATTTCCAGAGTGTAGCCCAGGAATGAGAAAGCCAAATAAAGCTTGAGTTTGGGAAGGCCAAGATAGCTAGAATATGAATGGCACAGTAACAGAGATGTAGAGATATACAGAAGAAAAACTTCCAGAAACTGGCATAGGGGCAACCTTAAACCATGAGCCTAGTGAGTGCATGGCTAGGGTAAAAATCTATTAAGTCCTATCAAAGATCATCTTGAAGGCAAAAAAAAATTATTTTGGAGCTATCAACTTAAAAAATTTTCGAAGCAAATAAACGGCAAGGGTTAATTTAAATTTTCATCCTCCATAATTGGGAAATCATGATAAATTAAAGGGTTTCTGGTTGCAATCCCAGAAATATAATACCATAGTAATGGGCATTGTGTTCTAGGATAAAAACTCCTCCAGTCCTTTTCCTTCTGCTTAACCCAGAGAAAAACACAGTAAAATAAATTATCAAATAGTAAAGCCAATTCAAAAGTCACTTACCTGACTTCAGAAACAAAAGCCAATACTCTTGAAAGCAGTAGAGATAATTAGAAAAAACTGAAATTTATAATTGTCAGTCCTCAATAGAAAATTAAGACATACGGCCAAGCATGGTGGCTCATGCCTGTAATCTCAGCACTTTGGGAGGCTAGGTGGGCCGATAACGAGGTCAGGAGTTCAAAACCAGCCTGGCTAATATGGTGAAACCCCATCTCTACTAAAAAACTACAAAAATTAACAGGGCGTGGTGGCATGCTCCTGCAGTCTCAGCTACTCTGGAGACTGAGGCAGGAGAATTGCTGGAACCCGGGAGGCGGAGGTTGCAGTGAGTTGACATGGTGCCACTGCACTGCAGCCTGGCAACACAGAGAGATTGCGTCTCAAAAAGAAAAAAAATAATATATATATGACTAAGCAGAAAAATATAACCAAGAAAAATGTCAGTCAATACAAGAAGGCAAAAAAGTCGACAAGTGAGGGGGCATGTGCCTGTAGTCTCAACCACTCTGGAAACTAAGGCAGGAGAATTGCTTGAGCCAGGAAGGCAGAGGTTACAGTGAGCCAAGATTATGCCATTGTGCTGCTCCAGCCTGGATGACAGGAGTGAAACCGTGTCAAAAAAAAAAAAAAAAAGCAGGCACATGGCACATAAATGAAAGAGATGATAACATGAACGAACAAATATATTATAAAAGCTTTTGTTCTTTTAAATATGTTAAATGCTCAACTATTTAAAGATAAATGTGAACATAATGAGGACAGGAATGAAAGATATATTAAAAATGCAACTACACTCTCGAAGATAAAAAAAAGTAACATTTAGTTTTGACATTTCACTGACTTAAATTAAAAGTGCAGTGGAGACTTTTGAAAAAACATCAAAGAAATTGAGTAAATAACAATATAATTTTTAAAAAGCACTGTAAGATAAAAGATTGAAGTAAAAAGAATATAGACACAAAGATTTATGATACTGTGCAAGCAATGTAGCATATGTACAACGGGAGTCCAAAGAATAACATGTCACTAAAATGTACTTTAGGACAAAACATTTCTAAATATTGATAAAAACTGTAAACACACAATCCAAAATGCTAGAAAAGCAAATCTCAAACATGATAGAGTCAAATAATACTACAAATTGGCACATCAAAATAAAATTGCTTAAAACTAATTATTTAAAAGATATTACTATTACCAAGTCTAAAAAGCATATTATTTCCAGAAAAGCAAAGATAATAATGACAGAATATTTATTAAAATCTATTTCATCTGGATGACAATAAAGCAATATCTAAAAATGCTGAGGGGGGAAGAAAATCAATATAAAATTTTAGGCTCAATGAAATGTCTACCAAAATTAAAGACAAAATCAGGCCTATTGTCAGACAACAAAAGCTGAGCAGATCTATTGTCAGTAGAAAGCCACTACAAAAAGAAAAAGATAAAGTACTTTAGGCATGAAAAATCCCCTTAGGATCCACAAAAAGGAATAAAGAACTCCAAAATAGTAAATTAGTCAATATGCAAGTAAAGATATAAAACTTTTTTTCATCCATATTATTTAAAGGCAATTATTTAAATTTATTATAATGTATTGTGAGATATATAACAACTGTAGAGTTAAAATGAAGACAGCAATAGCATAAAGAAATGGAGAGTTAGGTAGAAGTTCAGTGGTATAAGAATCTTACATTTTATTAAGTAATAACATATTGGTTAAAAGTAGATTGTTATTAGTTAAGTAACTATATTATAAATTATTTATAGAACAAAAATTAACTAAATAGAGTCACAAAATAATAAAACACAGAAATAGACTTAAAACAATTAAATTAATTATACCCATATACACAATTTTTACTCTAAATGATACTCCATGTCTTGATGGCTTACCATTGAATTCTTTCACATTGGAATGGAATACTACATATAACATTATCTATACATAAACTATTTTCAGCTAACATTGGAGGTTGATACACTTCCTAACTTATTTTTTAAGGTCAGGATTACACTCATTCTAAAAACTAAATAAATATATTACAAAAGAGAAAATTATAATTGAATATTAAATATAAACATAAATTCTTAAAAATATTGAATCAAAATCAAAAACACATAAGAGAATAATACTATATCAATAAGTAGAATTCATGACAAGAACACAAGTTTGGTTTAACTTTTTCAGCACCAATCAATTTAATTTACTGTATTAATAGAATAAAAGGAAAGTGTGATTACTTCAATAGATGGTGAAAAGGTTTTTCATAAAGCTTGGCATAAATTTCATAATAGAAATCTTCAGAAAGCTATTAAGAGAAAGGAAATTCCATAACCTAATGAGAGCATAGTTATGATAAACCAACTGGAAACTTCATAATTAATAATAAAATACTCGGTGCCTTCTTTCTAAGATTTGGGATAATCCCTTCCATTCTACCTTGCAATAAAAATCCTATTTGATGTCATAATACAATTAAAAGGTAGAAAAATATATGCATTGGAAAAAAAGAAGTGAAGGTCACTTTATTCACACAAAGCATGATTATATATATAGAAAATCCTCCATAATCTATGAAAATAAAGCTATGAAAACTAGTTATATACTAGTAGTATATAGTGTATAGCAATGCTGCTATACTCTAATAATTTGCACTTGAAATAAAAATATGCCATTTAACATATCCAGAATTGTGATAAATTAAACAAAGTACACTCAGAACCTATGTACTGAAAACTATAAAACATTGCTGATAAGAATTAAAGAAACCAAAATAAATGGAGCAGAATTAGATGTTTATGCATGAGAAGACATTCTGAAGATGTCAACTGTCAAAATCCTGAAAATTACATCTATAAATTTGTTGGAGTCTCAATCAACATCCCAGCAGGCATTTTGTACGTGTCAAGTGATTACAAAATTTATATTAATATGCAAATGAGTTAAAATAGCTAAAATAATTGTAAAAACAAAGACAAAAGTTAGAAAAATAACATTAATTTCAAAATGTATCTTAGATATTTGTATTGACAAGTATACATTCGTGTAAGTATAAACACATAGATCAATGGAAAATAATAGAGAATTCAGAAACAGCCAACATACAAGGTCAAAGTACAACCTTGTGAAAAGTTTATTTAGTGAAAAAGAATCATCTAGAAAAACCTAATATCCACAAGAAAAAATATTAGACTTTACCAATATCTCATGTCATATATGAAATTAAGTCAACAGGATCATAGGCCTAATTTAAAAGCAAAAATATTAAAATCTAGAGGATAACATAGGATTAATGTTTATAATACTAAGGTAGGCAAAGGTTTCTTAGGTTACTACGATTACAAATCATAGATTAAAAATTAACAAATTGGAACTAATCAGTATTTAAAATCTGATGAAAGTTATGATTAAGAAAATGAAAAACTGATCCACAGACTGAGAGAATATGTATTATATCTGTCATAGAACATACATCCAGTTTGCATAAAAATTTCTTATAAATCAATGAGACAAAGAACCCAGCAAAATGGGGAAAATATTTAACCAAGTATTTACCAAAAGAAGATAAATGACCAAAAAGCATATAAAAAGAAGACGAACATAATTAGAGAAATCTAAGACTGCAATGAGATAGCACAACGCACCATTAGAATGAGTGAATTTAAAGAATGACAATACCAAGTGTTTGAGAGGATATGACTCATCTATAACTCTTACACATTGCTACTGAGAACATGAAATGTTACTGTAAATTTGGCAATCACTTGATCTGTTTATTGAAAAGTTAAACATTCACTCACCATATAGTCTACCCATTCTGCTCTTAGGTACTTACTAAACAGAAGCCAACAGGCATATCTTCTCAAAGATATACACACAAAGTTTATGCCAGTTTTGTTGGTAAAAGCCAAAACCTAGAAGTAACTTGCATATCCATCACCAGATCAACAGATAAACTTAGTGTGATGTCAGGGATGGCATGTATTTTATGTAATATGATCACGGACAATAGAATCAGAAGTAAAAATAAGAAACTAATATGTATAACAACACAGATGAATCATTGAAAAAAGCAGAACACAAAGTATCATTCTCAAAACAGCACATTGTGTGACTCCATTTACAAGAAATTCTAGAAAAGTCAATAAAATCTATAGATACATAAAGCAGAAAATGGGTCTAAAGCAAGAAACTGACTGGGAAAGAAATTGTGCCAATATTATTTTCCTTGACTGTGATGATGAGTACACCAGTGGGTCAATTTGACAGAAATCAAAGAACTCATGGAATGGTTGCATTTTGTTTTATGTGTAATTTATAATACAACAAAGTTGATCCAAATAGCCGGTGGGCAACGTGGGGTCTGTGCATGGTCTGAAGTAAACAGCAGGGTAAAAGACAGAAAATAATATGATTGAAAAAATCATAAATTTTCTGATTTATAAGGATTATTTTTTTTTGCCACAGCAACATTTCTTAATGGCCCACTACTTATTTTCCATCTCTGATACTTCTTATTTTTGTTCTAGCTATTCCAAGGGAAGAATTCAAAGAGCCATGCTTTCAAATTTAGTTGTTCCTAATATATGCAATTAATCTAACTGTCTATCAATGCAGGAATGGGTAAAGAAAATGTGGACTACATGGAAATTAAATAACTTGCTCCTGAATGATTGTTAGGTAAACAACAAAATTAAGGCAGAAATTTAAAAATTATTTTAAATTAATGAAAAGAGAGACACAATACACCAAAATCTCTGGGATGCACCAATAAAGTATTAAGAAGAAAGTGTCTAGAATTAAATACTTATGTCAAAAAGTTATAAAATATTTCAAATTAACAACCTACCATCACACTTAGGAGAACTAGAAAAATAAGAAAGAGCTAACCCCAAAACTAGCAGAAGAGAAATAGCTAAAATCAGAGCATAAATGAACAAAACTGAGATGCAATAATCCAGATAAAAGATAAACTTTGAAAAGATTAAAAAGATTGATAGACTGCTAACTAGATTAATAAATTAGAAAAGAGAGAAGATCCAAATAAACACAATCAGAAAAGATGACACCAGAACTAATCCTACAGAAATACAAAAATGTTCAGAAACTGTTAAGGACACTTTGTAGATACAAACTATAAAATCTAGAGGCAATGGATAAATTCCTGGAAACACACAACATTCAAAGATTGAACTAGGAAGAATATGAGACCCTGAACAGATGAATAATAAGCTCTGATATTAAATCAGTAATTTAAAAATATTACCAAATTTAAAAAGCCCTGGACCAGATGGATTCATAGGCAAATTCTATCACATGTACAAAGAAAAACTGATGCCAACTCTAATGAAACTATTCCATAAAAAATTAAGGAGCGGGAACTTCTCCTTAACTCATTCTATGAAGCCAGCATCATCCTGATGCCAAAACCCGGCAGAGGCACAAAAAAGAGAAAGCATCAGGCCAATATATCTAATGAATAGAAACATAAAAATTCTCAACAAAACACTGGCAAACTGAATTCATCAGTTCATCAAAAAGTTAACTCATCATGATTACGTAGGCTTTACTCCTGGAATGCAAAATTGCTAAACATATGCAAATCAAAACATGTGAATAACCACATAAATAGAATTAAAAACACAAAGCATATGGTCATTTCAATACATGTGGAAATAGATTTTGACAAAATCTGACATGCGTTCACGATAAAAACTGTCAAGACACTAGAAATCAAAGGAGTATACCTCAAAATAATGAGTCATCTATGACAAACCCACAGCCAACATCATCCTGAATGAGCAAAAGGCGGCAGCATCTCCTCTGAGAACTGGAATAAGACATGGATGCCCACTCTCACCAATTCTTTTTAACATAGTATTAGAAGCCCTAGCCAGAGCCATTAGGGAAAAGAAAAATATACAAAATCATCCAAATAGGCAAAGAAGTAAAACTTTCCCCACTGATGATATATGATTCTCTACCTAGCCTAAATACTCCAGCAAAATGCTCTTAGACCTGGTGAACAACTTCAGTAAAGTTTCAGGATACAAAATCAATGTTTAAAAAGCAGTAGCATTTTAATACACCAATAATATTCAAAGTGAAAGCCAAATGAACTCAATCTCATTTACAATAGCCACACATACCGAAAAATAAAAATAAAATAAAACATCTGGGAATACATCTAACCCAAAAGGAGAAAGAGCTCTACAAAGAGAACATCAAATCATTGATGAAAGTAATCATAGAGGATAAAACAAATGGAAAAACATTTTATGTTCATGGATTGGAAGATCAAAATCATTAAAACGGCAATACCACCCAAAGCAATCTACAAATTTTGTTATTCCTATCAAACTACAAATGTCATTTTACACAGAACTAGAAAATAACTATTCTAAAATTCATATGGAACAACAACAACAACAAAAACCCTGAATAGCCAAAGCAATCCTAAGCAAAAAACGTCCCCCCAAAATCCAGAGTCATCACATTACCTGACTTCAAACTATGCTATAAGACTACAGTAACCATAACAGCATGGTACTGTTACAAAAACAGGCACATAAACTGATGGAACAGAACAGAGAACCAAAAAATAAATCTGTGCACCTATAAGCATATGATCTTCAACAAAGTTGACAAAAATGAGCAATGGGAAAGGACTCCCTACTCAATAAATGATGCTAAGATAACTGGCTATTCATATCCAGAATAGTAAAACTGGACTCCTACTGTATACAAAAATTAACTCAAGATGGATTAAAGATTTAAATGTAAGATCTGAAACTATAAAAATGCCAGAAGAAAATCTAGGATTCTAGGCCTTGGCAAAGAGTTTAAGGCTAAGTCCTCAAAAGCAATTGCAAGAACAACAAAAATTGACAAGTGAGACCTAATTAAACTAAAGAGCTTCATCGTATCAACAGAGTAAACAGATAACCTACAGAATGGGGGAAAATAGTCACAAATGCTGCATCCAACAAAAGTCTAATATCCATAATCTATAACGCACTTAAACAAATCAAGCAAAAACCAAATAATCTCATTAAAAAGTGGGCAAGGAACATGAACAGATGCTTCTCAAAGGTGACATACAATTGGCCAATAAACATTAAGAAATTGTTATCATGGCAAAAATCAGAGAAATGCAAATCAAAACCACAATGAGATACCATCACATCAGTTACAATGGCTTTTATTAAAATGTCCAAACATAATGGATGTTGGTGGAGACAAGAAAATGCTTATACACTGTTCATGAGAATGTAAACTAGTTCAGTCAATATGGAGAGCAATTGGAGATTTCTCAAAGAACTTAACACAGAACTACCGTTCGACCCAGCAGTCCCATTACTGGCTATATACCCAAAGGACGATAATCTTTCTACCAAAAAGACACATGCACCTGTATATTCATCACAGCACCATTCATGATAGCAAAGGCATGGAATCCACCCAGGCACCCATCAATGGCAGATTGGATAAAGAAAATGTGGGATATATACACCACAGAATACTACACCACCATAAAAAATAACTAAATTATTTCCTTTGCAACAACATGGGGGCAGTTGGAAACCATTATGCTAAACAAAGTGAAACAGACACAGAAAACCAATTACTACATATTCTCAGTTATAAGTGGGAGCTAAACATGGGGTACACATGGACATAAAAATGGGAACATTGGACACTGGAGAATATAAGAGGAGTAAGAGATGGAGTGCTGCAAGGGTTGAAAAATTGTCTACTGGGTACTATGCTAACTATCTGGGTGACAAGTTCAATCATACTCCAAACCTCAGCATCATGCTATATACCTTTATAACAAACCTGCACATATATGCCTAAATCTAAAATAAAAGTTGAAAAAAAGGAAAGGATTGTATTATATATAAAATAGAATACTACTCAGGAAATGAATAATGAAATCATGTCTTTTGCAGCAACATGGTAAAACTGAAGACCATTATCTTAATTAAAATAACTCTGAAACAGAAAGTTAAATACCACACATTCCCATTTATAAGTGGGAGCTAAATAATGTGCACACAGGGATATAGAAAGTGGTATAATACACACTGGAGACTTAGAAGAGTGGGAGGATGAAAGTGAGGAGACGGATGAGAAATTACTTAATGGATCCAATATACACTGTTCCAGTAATGGTTACACTAAAACCAGACTTCACCACTGCACAATATATCCATGTAAAAAAACGGCACTTGTTTTCTCTATATCTATAAAAACAAAATAAAATAAAAATTTAGCTGTCAAACATTATGGCTTCTCCTGAGCCAACATACTCTTAAACACTCTCCCTTTGGAGATAAGAGAGATGAAGATGGAAAGTCACTTAAGTTAGAAAATAATAGCGTTATTTTTCATGGACTGTATTTTTGGCCTTGTTTTGGATATATTGCAAAAATAATTTACTTAGAATTTGAATCGTGATCTAAAGCATAAAAATAGAAGCAAGTATTAATTGGGTGTTACTCAACCCCAAGCACAGAACCTTACATGATTTAAGTCATTAGCTATTTAGCAGCCAAAATAATGAAAAATAATATAGTAATAATGTAATTTAGTTACACTAGCACACTAAGTTTTTCAAAAAGATTTAGAAAAATATACAGGTTTAATATGCTGTTTCTCTTATCTTTTCTCTAGCAAGATTTCATGAATTCAGTAGAAATGTTTACTATTTTTATTATTGTTGTTAGACACGTGTGATTTCTTACAGTTAGATAACATTAATGTCAAAAAAGTAAATCTACACTCTCTTTTAATACATATTTTGAATTAAAAATTAAGAATAATTTCAAAATGTAACAAAGTGGGAAAAATTTACAAATTTCCAGATATTCTTTTGTCACAAGAAATATTGTTTCCTAACCAGTTCCTATAGTTTGTTGTTATTATAAAAACCATTAACAAGTTGAAGTTATTTTGAAAGCTTATATATTCTTATGTTAAATAAAAATATTTACTGAGGTGTACATTTGCTTTTTAAGCATTGATCTTTCTTTCCTCTTAAATTAAAGAACTTCTCATAGTAATTAGTTAACCTTCTCCCATGAAAGGGCAACATTTCCAAGTCAATTGTAGTACAAATCCTAATACTCATAACACATGAGTGATTTTGTAGATGAGTACCTAATTATTTCTTAGTCTCATGGTCTCAGGAGAGTCTCTTAACGTTTTAATTGAGTATTTTTCTCCTATTGTATGTAAAAACTGAAAAATTTCCTGCACATCTAAATCAAAACTATTTTAGAATGAGTAAATTATTCAATCATCATGAGAAAATGGTTATTCAAGAATATCAGTTTATATTTTCAAATTGTGTGGATTTATTTGGATTAAAATATGATTCACTTTATAAACAGATTCACCACATTTCTTTCTAAATCAGATGCCCTAAGACACTTAAAATTTGCTTTTATGCATAAAATGTGATAAGTTAACATCTACAATTTAAAAACCACAAATATGATTTAAATAACGTACTAACGTATACAAAGCATTTTTTTCACATTTTATTTGTCTCACAAGGATAATATTAGCTTGGTATTATTACCATTGTCATTTTATATATGAGAAAATAGACAGTCAAAAAGGTTAAACACATTATCCAAAGTTAGTCAGTTACTTCATGCAAACAAGTCTGAATTTAAATTTTGTGTCATTATCAAACTTCTATGCTAATTAAAATTCTCATTCTTAGACAAACTAAGTTATTCTCTATTGACCCTATGAATTGATAACTTACAGACTTTTTCAGCCTTTCTATTTTTTAAGTTTGATGGTTAGTTTGAACAAAGATATTTCATATTAAATATTATATTAAATATCAAATTATAATAAATTTGTTCAAACACAAATGAGCTACAGAAGGCTTTCTATTGATATTAAAATAGTGATACTTGTATCCATAGGTTGGGCAGGGTGGGGTAAGCTTGGAAGAGTGAGAAGTGTAGTTATAGAACAAAAATAAAAATTAATAGAACTTTTTCAGCAACAGTGTTCTTGGTGTTTCAGATAATATATATCTAATAGATTAGCTTTTCACATATTTTACTTGATTCTCATAAAAGTCCTTGAAATAAGTAAAGCATATATGCAATTTTATTGAAAAGAAAGCTGATAGACTGGGAATTAAAATGACTCACTTACGAACATAAATGTAAAAAGTTATATGTTGAGGCATAAAGGCAAAAGACCCTGTTTTGACAAACAGTATAACTTATTTAGAGAATATACAGTCCAAAAACAGTAACTCCTAAAAAAAAATATAGGAAACTTACCAAACACTTTTCAAGTCATACAGAAATACACAAATAGGCAGATGAAACACTGTAGAGATTATACCAGCTAACTCATACGTATACAAAATGTATTCACATTTAAAATAATGAAATCATATTTATTTGTATATAAGCACTACAAAATAATGAGGAAAAAATGAGCCATTCAATAATTTGTACTGAAATAGTTTTCTCTCTCTGTATGAGTGTGTGTATATATATACTGAAGTTTAGTGTATATAAATGTACTTAACTCCAATCATAAAATAGCAACTTCACATGGATTTTAAATTTAAAATTGAAAGGCAAAAGTATTAAAATATAAGGCTCTATGATTGGGGGAATGAAAAATTTGTTAAACAGGACATATTTATTCACAACATAAGAAAAAGATTAGTAGACTCAACTGCATTAAAATTAGAAATTTCTCTTAACCAAAAAGCACTATAAAATGAAAAGGTAAGCTTAGGAGCTGAAATAATTTGTTTGCAACACATATTAATTCAAGAATTGATATTCACAACTTGAAAAGAAGCTTCTAAAATTCAGTTATAAAAGAAAAATAATATAAAGAAAAGGGCTAAAGACATGGGCAGCTATTTCACTGAGTAACACATTAAACATGAAAAGATACTCAAGGCTCATAATAATTAGGGACATGCAAATTAAAACTACATTGAAGCATTATCATGCCATTTGGTAAACTTAAAAATAAACTGATAATATCAAGTGATATAGAGGATGCAGAGCTTTGAAAATTCTCATTAACTGCTAGTTGGTACATTAGTTCATGAAATCTATTTTTATGTACTTGCTGAAATCAAAGATTTGTGCTCCCTAAAATCAAGAAATTATACCATAGTTATGCATCCTGAAGATATGCTTACACATATATGCCAAGAAACATAAGTGATGTTTATAGCAGCTCTGTAATGGACATTACCTAAAAATACCCCAAATATACATTAGCAAGATAATGAGTACAATACTGTGTACCAACTTTATACAATAAAACACTATATTGCAATGAAAATGAATGGCCTATAAACAAGGTATGAAATGCATAGAACTAAAAAAAATCAGTGCTTAACAATAGAAAAAATCACATAAGTTCAAATACAGAAGATTCCATTTTTACAAATGTTTAACAGATAAAATTATGTGGTTTAAGAACAGATATTGAAAGCCTTTTCTCTAAGAACTGGAACAAGACAGTATCTCTGCTTTCATCACTCCTATTCAACAAAGTACTGAGAGTCCTAACGAGAGTGATCCAGCAAGAAAAGGAAATAAAAAGCATCTATACTGAAAAAGAAGAAGTCAAATTGTCCCTCTTTGTTGATAATACGACCTTACATCTAGAAAAGTCTAAAGACTTCACAACAACTACTACATTTAATACATGAATTTAGTAAAGTTGCTGGATACAAAATCAACAAACAAAAATTAGTAGCATTTATGTATACCTAGAATGATCAACCTGAGAAAGACAATAAAATGGCAATCCCATTTACAATTGCTGCAAAAAAATACCTAGGAATACATTTAACTAAGGAGGTGAAAAATCTCTGCAAGGAAGACTGAAAAACACTGATAAAAAATGAAAGATGACACAAAAAAAACCTGAAACACATCTCAGGTTTATGGGTCAGAAGAATTAATATCATTAAAATAATCATATTGCCAAAGCAATCTAGAGATTCAATGAGCTCTGTCAAAATACGAATGTCACACTTCACAGAATTAGAAATAACAATCCTAAAATTTATATGGAACAATAAAAAAAACTCCAAATGGCCAAAGCAATCCTGAGCAAAAAGAACAAAGTTGGAGGCATCATATTACCTGATTTCAAAACATGTTACAAGGCTATAGAAACCAAAACAGCATGGTATTGGTATAAAAATAGACACAGACCAATGGAATGGAGAACCCAGCAAGAAAGCCACATATTTATAACCAACTGATATTTGACAAAGATGACAAGAACTTACATTGGGAAAAGAATACCTTCTTCAATAAAGGGCGCTGGAAAATTGGCTAGCCATATGCTGTATAATAAAACTAAACCCCTATCTCTCAACATAAAGAAAAATCAACTCAAAAAATTAAAACTATAAAAATATTAGAATGAAACATAAGTAAAAGTCTCCTGGACATTGTTCTAGGCAAATAATTTATAACTAAGGCCTCAAAAGCACAGACTACAAAAACAAAAATAGAAAAATGGGATTTAATTTAACTAAAAAGCATGGCATAAGAAATTATCAACAGAGTGGAGAAATAACCTGTTAAATGGAAGAAGCTATTTGCAAAATATTTATCCAACAAGAAACAAATATCCAGAATACACAAGTAACTCACACAACAGGACAAAGAAAAAGCCACAAGTAATCTCATTAAAAATGGGTAAAGGACATAAATAGACATTTTTTGAAAGAAGACATATAAATGGCCAAGAAGTATATGAAAAAATGCTCAGCATCACTAAATATTAATAAATGCAAATTAAAGCCAAAGGAGATATCATCTTACTCCAGTCAGAATCACTTTATCAAAAAGACAAAAAATAACACATGTGGATGAGGATGTGAAAAAAAAGAAACTCTTTTACACTGTTGGTGGAATGTAAACTAGTACAACCACTATTGAAAACAGTATGAAGATTTTTCGAAAAACAAAAATGGAATTATTATTTGATTCAGCAATTTTGCTAGTATCTACACAAAGGAAAATAAATCAATATATCAAAGGATACCTGCACTCATGTATTTATTGTATCACTATTCACAATAGTAAAAATATAAAAATATGGAAGCAAGCTGAGTGTCCATCAATAGATAAATGGATAAAGAAAATGTGGCATATATACATAATGGAATATGATTTGCCCATACAAAAGAAGGAAATCACTTCTTTTGCAGCAAAATTGGTGGCACTGGAGAGAATTTTCTTAATTGAGATAAGCCAGATCCAAAGATAAAAATATTGCACGTTTTCATTTACATGTGGGAGCTAAGAAATTTGATCACATGGAGGGACAAAGTGGAAAGATAGATAACAGAGACTGAGAAAGGTGAGTGGGGGAGGGAGAGGATGAAGAGAAGTAAGTCAAAAGGTAGAAATATATGGCTAGACAGAAGGAATAAATTTAATATTTGATAACAGAGAAGGGTGATTACAGTTAATAAAAACATACTGTGCTTCAGTGGTGGACACCCTAAAAACCCTTACTTGATCAGTGTATATTATATACATTTAACAAAATCTCACATGTACCCCATAAATTTGTACAAATAAACAATTATGTATAATATCTATCTATCTATCTATCTATCTATCTATCTATCTATCTATCTATCTATGTAGAGAATAATACTACATCACTGTCATGGTTAACTGGGTTATAGGGAGAGACAGGGCTGTGGTAGGGTAAAGAACCACGTTGACCTTGTAAGATGCTAATAAAATTCTGTTTATTAAAGTGAATAATAGATTCAGTTCCTATTATATACATATTTTTTTTTAAAAACTATATTTTACAATAAAACTACTTTAAAGGTTTTTTTTTTTCATCCTGAATTTGGAGGAAAAGATTGATTTGAATGTCAAATTGAGGCAGTGCAATATGGCAGGAAGAGTTTACAAGTTTTGGAGCTGGACATACCTAGGCTTGAATTTTCATTTGACAGTTTCCAACATTTCTAGCAGCAAAGCCTCAGGAAGCATATTCACTTGGCTTCTGTTCTCCAATGTGTTGTGGAAATGAAATGATGTAGATTATGTAAACCATTTAGAACAATGCTTGGCCGGTAGCAGCACATTTTATAAAATGTTCTGTTATTTCTTTTCCCCTACAATCTCACTCTCATGTTCTCTACCAAGTTTCCTTGATAGTGATTTCTTCTCAAGTCAGTAGAAAAAAAATACAAGTAATGCTCATTTAAGTCATATATTCAAAGCCATGTAAAGCAATTATGTAACTTCTGAATTTTACTGAAAAGTTGAAACTTTCTATAATCAGTATAATAATTAAATGTGTAATATTTTTTAGCAAAAATCTGTGATTGTTATTTCTGAGTCATAAGGATCTTTGAATATTTAAGACTATGGTATGAATCCTCTCCTCAAATCAAATGTATGTACACATATGTATATAAAATTGCTTCTATAATTTTATTGGGCTCAAGAAATGCTTACCATCCATGATCTCCATATAACAATTTCTAGGTTAAATTATCATTTGTTGAAAACCATTTCAAACCTTAAAATCTAAAAAGACATGAACAATAAGCAAGATAACTGTTTTACAAGGTAAGTTTATATTGACTGCAAGCCTTTTCTTTCAAATATTTCAGGTATAACTAATCAGGAGAGAGGGCAAATGGAGTTTACTAGTACGTCTTTATACTGTATGTAATTTCATTCTTCTTCTATAACAGCAATAACCAGGATAAATAAGAATGCATGGGAGTAATTTACTACATTACTACATGTATGTTAGATGATATTGTATGAAAGGTAAATGAAATATAGTGAGTTATTAAGGCAATCAAAAGCACCTTAATAGGGTACATTTTTCAGACCTCTTTATTGTTTATAGTTATTCAAATACTATATAAAGGGTTTGGTGTACTTGATAATATCATTACTAATCAAAATGCAAATGAATGGTATTTACTGCAGTTTCTGATTGAGGATTGTATTAGAGATGCGAAAACTCACACAGTGTCAGAAGTAAAATAACCAAAAAGGTGGCAAAATTATATTGCCAAGATTCTTTGACCAGTTTCCTCTTACTGAGGTCAGTTTAAACGGCAGAAAAATGATTGGGTAGTTATATTCTCTAACTCAGTTATTGTTTTTCAAACAATATACTTTTGTTAACATTCTAGTAGACTACATTTGAAAACTCACTTCTTTTTACAGAATAAAATAATTTTTTGCTGGTCATTTAAAAATTAATGTAATACAGATATGCCAAAACATAGTCATCTACTCATTTAGTCAATGAATTATTATGCAGATTGCATATGTGCATATATAGATATACTCAAAACTTGAACTACAAAGATATGTCTAGGAAAGTAGGCAAAAGCATGTGTTTTTATTTGTTGAAAATAAAAATCATATATGTATTCAAAGACATTTGTTTTCTCTTCTATAAGCAATTAAGAGTAAATGATAGGTATGTAAAATGTTAATAGGATTGTTTTTACATTTTAGGGGAAAATAGTTTTATAGTGTTAAGTAATATTGAAGAAATGTGGAATGGCAATAGGAAAACCATTTAAAGACTACTCCAAAATCTAAGTTAGAATATAGAAGGAACTTTTTTTTCAGAAGAAACTTCTTATGCTCATAGCTATAGGCAGGAAAATAAATTATAGAATTGGAGAAACACATTATTTAATTGATAGATTCAACTTAATGTGAGAGTACAGGAGTGAGAAGCTGAAAAAATCTACACTGTTTTATTTAAAAACCAGAATGTTGACAGAAACATGAACAAAAATAATATCATGGCAAGTTTAGGAGAGAAGCCCAATTTTAAAGCAGAATGTCAGCACAAGATTGACTTACAATTTTTTCAGGCAACATCCAGGAATGTTGGATTCATGACCAGGATTATAAAGTGGAACTTATTACTACAAGGATTTTTATATTAAAATGTGACTACTCTGCCTAATTGGCGTTCAATTATTCTTTCAAAGTACTAATGTTTGAATGGTATACAATTTACCATTCTTTCATCTTCTAAGCACAAAAACATAACCAAAATATTTCTTCCAATAGAAATTTAATAGTATAAGAAATGTTACTAATACAATAGAAAATGTTATTAGTTAAAATAGCTACTAATAATAGGGCAACTTTTCCAAGTTAGAAATATGTCCAATGAAATGTGATACGCTGTAACTGGAATTTGGAAAAGACATGCAACTTTAAGTAGAAAGGAAGGTCTTTCTCCCTTCATTTTGGCAGAAGTAGAAAATAGCAAAAAGAAGCATATTAAGGAAGTAGCAAGTGAAGTAAGTTATAAATGATTTAGTTAGAACTCATGTTGGAAAGGGGTTTGGAGTGGGTTGTTCAATGTAGAGAAGAAGAAAAAACAGGCCGGGTGTGGTGGTTCACGCCTGTAATCCCAGCACTATGGGAGGCTGAGGTGGGTGGATCACGAGGTCTGGAGATTGAGACCATCCTGGCCAACATGGCGAAACCTCGTTTCTACTAAAAATACAAAAATTAGCAAAGTGTGGTGGCGCATGCCTATAGTCCCAGCTACTCGGGAGGCTGAGGTAGGAGAATCACTTGAACCCAGGAAGCAGAGGTTGCAGTGAGCTGAGATCAGGCTGCTGTACTTCAGCCTGGGTGACAGAGCAAGACCCCATCTCAGGGAGAAAAAAAATAGGAAAAAAAAAAAAAGGAAAAAGAAGAAACATGCAGAGTAGAAAAGATATGAATAAGCATGGCTAATCAATGAAGGTGCACACAGTTCAGTTTATCTTTATCATGTTCTATTTACTTCTTAATGAAGTTATTATAAAAAGGATATTAATTTAAATTATTATAGTAGTATCAAATCAAGGTATTTGTTTGCTCATATACATGGATCAACAACTGTGTAGAGGATCAATAATTACAAACCTAATCTTAAATATTTCTTAAAATTATCCATTCATTTTTATTTTGCATCAGTTTCTGTGATTTGATTGCTATTTTAAGAATAATTTTTTAAACATTACCTAGTTCCTTCTCATCAGCAAGAAAGATGGTATTCCATCCATCACATCTTCTGTCTTGAGATTCAAGGAAATAATTATAGGCTCTAAAAGTATTGAGATTGTCAAGATTATGGTAGTGATGAAATAATGGATTCCTTATTCCTTAGACAGCAACATGTTTTAATTAAGTCACTTGTGTGCAAAGTTTTGAGATCACTTACTTATTTTATGTGAAGCAACCATTAAGAACAACGTGTCAAAGCAAACGTATGTAACTATCAATATGTTGGTTGTGTAATTTTTTTACACAAACGTATTTATTTTCTAAATAATATAACTCGTCATGATTTTCAAAAAATCCTTTCCAAATGTAACTTTGTTTTCTAATCAATAAATCAGAACTCATAAAAATTAACATACTTATTAATAATAAATAAGAAAACTTTGTTCTGATCAATGTTTTTTGGTATCCACAATGCCTAATATATCACCTAGCAATAAAAAGCTCAACAAATATTTGTCAAGTGAATGAATAAATGCATGAAACAATGAGTTAATTAATTCTAGCAGCACAAAAATGTTTTTAACTCATTATCCCTGAGCTAACATTTTTGTGTTTTCTAGGCTCAAAAACATTTTTGTACAAAATCAGAGATGACTATTTTATATTGCCAATAACGATAATCTATATTCTGCCCTTGTATGTCATTCACTAACATATTTTTTAATGAGTACCAACTATCAAGAATTGTAAAAAAAAAAAAAAAAAAGATTAACCTCATAGGAATTACAGTCTAGCTTCATGTTCCTTCTGTGTAAACTTTAGCCCTTGTTTTATTTAAATATACAAACTTTATTTAATATAGAATTAACATTAATTTTGGAAGCAATATTGTTAAGTACATTCGTAGGCATATATATCTAAAGTCAGTTTTTATTCAAAGTACAATCTGAAACAAATGCTAAGTTACCTACCAGTTAGAGGTCAAATTAGGCCCTGTGAAACATAATAAACCCAAAAAGGTCATTTTTTTCAGATGTCACTTACATACTGTCAAAAGTTTTGGGACTGTTCATAAAGACAAAATGATACTCTATGAAAAAGCAATTATAATAGAACAACTTTTACTCAGGTTATTTAAAAAGAGAGAGAATGTCAAGAACAGATGTTGGAAAAATTCTTCTTTTGTGAGACTTTTCAGAAATAGTAGGTAGAGGTAGAGTAATATAATTTCAAAACCGCAAGAACTTTGAGGATGATTAGTTCCAAGCCAACTCTTTTGCATTTGTTTTTTTTTTTTTTTCCTTTTTTTCTTTCTTCTTCTTCTTTTTTTTTTTATTATTATACTTTAAGTTCTAGGGTACATGTGCATAACGTGCAGGTTTGTTACATATGTATACTTGTGCCATGTTGGTGTGCTGCACCCATCAACTCGTCAGCACCCATCAATTCGTCTCTTTTGCATTTGAGATAGGAAAGCCAACTAAATTGACAACTGCCCTGAATGAAGGTGGGGTCTGATCTAGGTCTAAAGATGGTTTCCTGCCTCATACTCAATACTTGTATGTGAATTATTATATCAGTCAGTATAAAGTAGTGTGTGCTATATAAACAAAAATCTCAAATTCTCATCAGCATATAACAATGAAGTGGCATTTAATTTTTCTGCTTAAAATGGCATATTATTTCCCTCACATATAGTGACCAAGTGGGTCATACGGCCATTCCTGAGATTAATGAAGTGGAAATTTATATGCATTGTTAAATGAGGGTCAATACATGTTTAGAAAAATGATGAAATCTATCATAAATAATTAAGTGGGTCGAGTGCTGTGGCTCACACCTGTAATCCCAGCACTTTGGGAGGCCAAGGCAGGAGGATAACGACGTCAGGAGTTTGAGCCCATCCTGGCCAACATGGTGAAACCCCATCTCTACTAAAAATACAAAAATTAGCCAGGCATAGTGGTGTGTGCCTGTAGTCCCAGCCACCTTGGAGGCTGAGACAGAAGAATCGCTTGAACCCGGAAGAGTGAGATGCTGTCTCAAAAAAAAAAAAAAAAATTAAATGGGATGAATTCCCCATGAAAAAACATATTCCATTATAAAACTCTTCTTTGATTCAGATACATTCTATGCTCCATGTAACTATGTTAACATCATTCCTCATTTTAAAATGGAGGTAATATGTGAGATGGGGCATCATATTGATTAGCATTTTTTGGAAAGTTCGTAGGCTCCACACTGACTAGATAAATCATGTTATAGATATCTTATGAGAAAAGGAAAACAGCCTTATTACATTTCCTGAAGCAAGTCTGCTATTTCTAAATATTTATAGAATCTAATAACAATAATTATTTCAGAGAGAAAGCGATTACAAATCCAGTAACGTACATAAAAATTTTAATTTATAGTAGTTTTCCTTCAGCAGTTACAAATAAACAGCTACTTTGAGACATCATGTGAAGAAGATTTATCTCCTTCTTAAAGGAAATGGTTTTTAGTAAATCCTCACTCAATTGGTTTTCTTGATATTGCATGTATATACTACTATGTAGCAAAGACCTGGAGTGAAATAGATCTGATATAACCTATACAATTGATCATAAAGAGTCTCAGTTTAAGAGTCATTATAATCTAATTCAATTAATTTAAAATGACTCCCTGAGCAATTGGACATCACTCTATTCTATGAGAAAGTATATTATCTCTTTTAATTGTATTAGTCATTACACACAGGTTTGCAGTTATTCAAACTGCTATCTCTGCTGCTTGAATCAGAAACCAGTATAGAAGTGGATGTGAGTACCTACTTCAGGATCCAGACTAGAAAAGAGAGCCTGTAATTGAAAGTTCAATGGAAGAAATTTAATAACCCAAACAATTGAAAGATTAGCAACAATAGGAAGCAGTAGGATCTCATACATCTGAAAATACAAAGGAAGTAATGTTCTCACTTGATTGTGGGAGCTGGAATCAAGGCACAAGCTGCCAGAGGGAGGCTGAATATGGTGGAAGTATATTCCCAGCAAGAGCTAGAACTGTAATCCAGGGTGCCTGGGGTTTCAGGTACATATTGTGAAAAAGTACCCACTGTAACTGTTGCACCTTGAGTTATTGTTGCTTCAAAAAGTTCCAGGAAAAAGCCCAGCCCCGGTAAAGCAAGGTTGTATCCAGAGACACCTGAGTTGGAAATGAATTTAGGTGAAATGAACTTCGGTGAACTCTCTGTAATACCATACTTAAATCCCCACCCAGAGAGAAGCTTCTTTGCCTTTTTCTATACATGGATGTACAGAAGCATGATTGATTACTGCACCTGTGCTGCCTTTACTCCATCTCTACATACGATGATGCAGCCAAGCAGCTCAATGAAAGCTCTGTTTTTATTGTTGTTTGGGGAGGCATTGCTTTGGAAATTATCCTCTGTGTTCTCCTTACTTGTTGCAAGCAATAAAATTCCCTTGTTAAACCTTCCTTGGTTGTGATCATTTGACTGTGACCCACCAACGGACTGGACACATCCATTATGTGAATAATAGAAACACGGAGAAAACGCAGTCACTGTCAGAGACTGCCAGAGCATAAAGAGAGAAGAATCTGATTTCTCCACTCCTCCCACTATACACACTTGTGCCATATGCTACATTGGATGAATATAGTCTGCTACAGTGAGCAAGGAAAGTAGTGGATAAATGTGCTTATGGAGAAAGATACTTTCTTTCTCAAAATATAGTTTGAATGAGACTACTGTTGAGATATGGGCAGAGCATAAGAGTAGAAATGGATGTGAACAGAAAGAGGTAAATATTTATGACACAACTTAAGTACATAAAAGCTTTGGGTTTTGAGGCTTCCTTCTTGTGGAAGTCTTTTCATGTTCTCATGTTTAGAAGATACAAAAATAATATATAGGAGAGAGTGAGAAATACTCTGATACCCGCCATTCCTGTAAGACCTTTGCAGACAAACAGCCATGGCAGTCAATCGCAAAACTGTGTTTTAGATCTCAGACTTGAAGGAACAGTTAACACATGTCTCTATGACAAGAAAAACATTCATTCCCCAAACCACTTGCTTACTTCTCTGACAAGCTATCATAAATTTCACCTTTAAAATGATTTCCTTTGTCATAAGGCACAAGATTTCCAGACACATCAATAACCATGAGACAATGGTAATAAAATTGGAATGGACAATGGTCTATGTCCACCCCTAAAGTCTGATAAACTCAAACCAAGAGAACAAACAAATTATGGTCACAAAACATATGCTAAGTAGTTAAATATTATAAATCAAACTTAAAAGGTTCTAAAAGAAATATTTTTCTTAAACTATGTACCTTAGTAATAATAAAAACAAAAATGAATTCCAATTAGTAAAATATCAAAGATGCTTGAATTTGCTGTTGTACCCAAGTGATCAGCAAATTGAGGTAAGAGACAAAATTAAGGCATATAAAATATATGTTTACTCTATGAAATTCATTTTTATCTTAATTTCAGCACAATCATTAAAGTTGTTGCTATATTAGTTATTTTTGAATAATTTGTTTTATTTACAGTAATGATCTAAAATATTAAAAATAAAATATGTATTTCAGTGTACAAATTCAAATGTACTTTTATTAAAACTAAATTTAATAAATGTGAAATTTCAAAAAATAGAATTATTTTATATTTTTAAAACTAATATTTCTTCTAATTATCAATATTATTTACATTAAGAAAAATATAATATTAAGAAATAACAAATTTTAAAATTCATATTCAAATAAAATTAACATTTTATATAATTTGTTTAATATTAATATTTTATTAATATTGTATATATACAAATATATACACACAAGAGCATTTTTAATGCACAAAGTACATCTAGTTACCAATGCGATAAGTGAAATAATTTGTATCTTTCTTCCTGAATGTTGCCTAACAATATTGTCTAACATACATACAAATTTAAAAGCATTATTATTTGCTTATCTTACAAAATATTTAATAGCCACCTTGTGCAAAAGTTGTGACTAGTCTGTTAACTTATAAGTAATAAGAAAAGCAAGAAAACAATGTTCATTAATTTTGGGAATTAATACTTTGTAATTAAAGAATGTATTGCATTCTTATCTCAGGGAAAGAATTTCAATTAACTTACGTTTTTTCCTCATACATAACAATTTCAACTCTCCAAAATTTTGCCTGCCCTCCAAAAATTGCATTTTGTCTCTCACACCATCAGCTGTGTAACAACCAACCTTAATGTCATTCTGAGGACATAAAACAAAGGATGCAGAGAAGAGTGCCTATGGGGCCCAAATACTGTTAGTAACCAGAGTGGATGTACCCTAAGGTACAGGTCATGCTATTTTAAACTTGAGTCCTTGTTCCCAAATGACAAAATTGCTCATGTGTTCTTCATAAATTAAATGTTTAAGACCCTTTAAACATTCAAGTCCCTTTTGCTAATATCTAAGGGTAATCTTGAATTATTGAGCATTAACAGCTTGATTTATATTTGCTTAAGAGATGTTGAAGTCAAAAAGGTGGACTATTACACACACATACAGGCATGCATGTGTGCGTGAGTGCATGCACACACACACACAGACAGGTAAAAAGCACAGAAAAATTGCATGTATGTGTAAGATACTACAGTAAATAACATGCACACAGTTTATCATTTTTATTTTATATAATAAACTTTTATAATCTTATACCTCATTAAACACAAATGTTTATATTTTCAATTTGAGACTTGTTTTAAATATATATTTTAACAGTTCTAGTATTTTCCCCTACTGGTACATGGGGGCCTCCAAGAAAAAAATTTCTGTCTCATTTTCCAAACATAGGTTGAAGGCTTATATCAAATGGAAGCCAAAGAGCTATACAGTCACAAGGCAGAAATTAGTTATTAAAGAAAAATTGGGGGTGCAAGGATAATTCAAAATATACAAATCAATTAATGTGATATACAATTTCAACAGAATGAAGGACAAACACAATATGACCATTTCCACTGATGATGAAAAAGCATTTGATAAAATTCAACATCGCTTCATGATCACAACCCTCAAAAAACTCGAAATAAAAGGAATAGACCCACAGCCAGTATCATACTGAATGGGGCAAAAAGTGAAAGCCATTCCTTTAAGATCTGGAATAAGAAAAGGACATCTGCTCCCACCATTATTATTCAATGTAGTACTGGAAGTCCTAGCTAGAGCAATCAGACAAGAAAAAAAAAAAATAAAATAAAGGGCATCCAGACTGCAAAGGAAGAAGTCAAATTATCCTTGTTTGCAGATAATATATTCTTATATTTGGAAGACTAAAGACTCCATCAAAAAACTATTAGAACTGATAAATTCAGTAAAGTTGTAGGATACAAAATCAGCATATGTAAGTCAGTAGCATTTCTACATGCCAAGAGCAAACAATCTGAAAAACAAACCAAGAAGTTCTATTTACAAAGGCCACAGATAAAATAAGATATCTAGGAATAAACTTAATCAAATAAGAGAAAGATCTCTACAATGAAAACTATACAACATTGATGCAGGTAACTGAAGAGACTGCAACAATAATGGAAAGATATTCTATGTTCATAAATTGGAAGAATCAGTATTGACACAATATCCATACTACCCAAGGCAATCTATAGATTGAATACATTCTCTGTCAAAATACCAATGACATTCTTCATATAAGTAGAAAAAATAATCCTAAAATGTATATGGAACCACAAAAAATCCAGAGTAGCTAACACCAGTCTAAGTGAAAAAAATAAAACTGGAGTAAACAAATGACCAGACTTCAAGTTATACTACAGAGCTAGAGTAACAAAAAAGCATGCTACTGCCATTACAACAGACACATAGACAAATGTAACAGACTAGAGAACCCAGAAATAAATCTATATATCCACAGTGAACTCATTTTCAACAAAAGTGCCAAGAACCTACATTGGGGAAAAGACAGTTTCTTTCATAAATAGTACTAGGACAATGGGATATCCATATGCAGAATAGTGAAACTAGATGCCTATCTCTTGCCATATACAAATATCAAATTAAAATCAGTTAAAGACTTTTAAATTGAAGACCTTAAACTATGAGACTACTAAAAGAAAACATTGAGGAAACTCTCCAGGACAATGGAATGGGCAAAGATTTCTTGAGTGATACCCCACAAGCACAGGCAACTGAAGCACAAATAGAGAAATTAAATCATTACAAGTGAAAAAGCTTCTGTACAGCAAAAGAAACAATCAACACAGTGAAAAGACAACCCGTAGAATGGGAGAAAATATTTGCAAACTATCTATCTTAAAAGGGACTGAAACAGAATATCTAAGTAGCTCAAACAACTCTAAAAGAAAAAATCTAATAATCCAATTAAAAATGGGCCAACGATTTGAATAGACATTTCTCAAAAGAAAACATACAAAAGGCAAACAGGCATATGAAAAGGTGCTCAACATCACTAATTATCAGAGAAATGCAAATCAAAACTATAATGAGATATCATCTCATCCCAGTTAAAATGGCTTATATCCAAAAGACTGGCAGTAACAAATGCTGGCAAGGGTGTGGAGAAAAGGAAAGGCTCATATGCTGTTTGCGTGAATGTAAATTAGTACAGCCACTATTGAGAACATTTTGGAAGTTCCTCATAATACTAAAATTAGAACTACTATATGATGAAGAAATCATACTGCTAGATATATACCCCAAAGGAAAGAAACCATTATATCAAAAAGATATTTGCAGTCCCATGTTTATTGCAGCACTACTCATGGTCAAGATTTGGAAGTAACCTAAGTGTCCATCAGCAGATAAATGGATATGAAAAATGCAATGCATAGACACAATGGAGGATTATTTAGCCATAAATATGAATGAGATCTTGTCACTTGTAGCAACATGGATGGAACTGGGGGACATTATGTTAAGTGAAATAAGCCAGGCACAGAAAGACAAACTTCATATGTTCTCACTTATTTGTGGGAGCTAAAATTTAAAACAAGTGAACACATGGAGTTACAGAGTAGAATGATAGTTACCAGAGGCTGAGAAGGGCATTGGGGTGGTGGTGAGAAAGTGGGGATGACTAATGGGTGTAAAAATAAATAAGATCTAGTATATGATAGCACAACAAAATGATGATGGTCAATAACAATTTGTAATACATTTTAAAGAAACTAAAAGAGTATAATTGAAATGTTTGTAACAAAGAAATAATAGTTAGAGGTGATAGATACTTCATTTTCCCTGATGTGATTACTAGGCATTCTATGCCTCTAACAAAGTATGTCATGTACACCATAAATATATACAGTGTACCTATAAAAATTAAAAATTAGGTATTTCTCCTAATGCTATCCCTCCCCTAGCCCCCCACCCCCACCCCCAGACAGGCCTTGGTGTGTGATGTTCCCCTCCCTGTGTCCATGTCTTCTCATTGTTCAACTCCCACTTATGAGTGAGAATGTGCAGTGTTTGGTTTTCTGTTCCTGTGTTAGTTTGCAGAGAATACCTAATTTAGATGATGGGTTGATGGGTGCAGCAAATCACCATGGTTCATGTATACCTATGTAACAAACCTGCACATTCTGCACATGTATCCCAGAACTTAAAGTATAATAAGAAAAAAATTAAAAATTAAAAAAGCTGGAAAATAAAGCAACAAATAGGAAAAAAATCTTGATAGATGATATAGGAATAATATTAGCACTGGAGTGGTAGGTAAAAGGGTTATTTTCTAAAAGGAAGAAAGGTCCTTTGAGAAACATAATAATTTTGCCTACTACAATCAATTTGCCCATTATGTTATTATTGTATTATGCCTCATGTTTTACATCCATGAAACACATTATTTTTACTGACATTGTTAAACACTATTCCTTGCAGAAATCCTGACCTTCTCCACTTATTTTACATTAATTACGCCTTTAATAATTTGTCTCTTTTTTCTATAAAAAATTCAATCCGTTTTTACCACTTCCACATATTTTTCCCTGAGCACATTACTAAGGTTATCTCTCCTTACTTTCAGATTCTATAATTTTACAATTAAGTGCACAATACTTGTGAATATGTTTGTGATACCTCTGACTTTAATCTAACTTTTTCTGTTTTTCATGTATCTATATCTTTCCACAATAATGCTCTTTTTCCACAATGGCTTCTATTTTTTTCCTCAGTTTGAGGCTAAGAATTTTTCCACCTTGGGTACTCAGCCCAAATAAGTGTTTTAAATACATAAAGTGTAGTCAGTCAAGATTTCTTGGGATCTTCTGCTCTTGATCAAAATGGAACGATGAGTCACCTGTTTCCCAATTTCCTTCAAGCTTTCAAGCACACTCATAAGTTAGTGGCATCACTGTTTGTTCTAGGACTATGTGAAGCCATCAACAGTGTAAGGATGTCCCAGTTGACTTCTGGTCGGTATATGAAATGTTGACATCTTCATGCCATCATAGGCATAACTATACATTGTTCCAGTATCAACAAATGTTACAGAAGACTAGATGAATACTAGTGAGTAGTGGGCTTCATCTGATTACTTATTCTGTGACAGACACTTTAATTTGGTTAGTGTGCAGGCTGCAGTTTAGACTGGGTACAAATTTAAGCTCTCTGTGAATTGAATTATTTAAATTCTTTAATCTTCAATGTCCTAATTTATACAATGATATAAAGGTAATAATAATAACAGATTATTAGTAGTAGATTAGTTGTTAATAAAACAAAATGAGTTAACTCAAGTGAAGAATGTCATTCAACATGTGGCACAGAGGAAGTATATACTTGTGATTTATGTACATTTGATATAACTGAACACAAGAGTTTATGTGTTGATAAGTAACTTAAATCAATCCTCAGGATAATAGTGAGGTCACTGAAATTTTTGTTTTTTCTTCCATCATTTTTCACAAATGGGAAGTTTGAATTTCAAGCTTACCTCTGAATACATGGTCAAGCTCCACATTATTTATAGCAATTGTGTGCCTACTTAATTTAGAGTCAATACAGCCTAATTTTTTTCTTTTCTTTCCTTTTTTATAGAAATAGGTTCTAGTTTTGTTGCCCAAGCTGGAGTGCAGTGGCTCAATCATAGCTCATTGTAACGTAAGTCTCCTGGGCTCCAGTGATCCTTCTGTCTCTGCCTCAGCTTCCCAGGTAGCTAGGACTACAGGCAAGTACAACTATGTTCAGCTGTTTTTTTAATGATTTAAAAAAGTGATGAGAAATGAGTGACTAATGTGACTATTGTGGGATATACTTAAGTTGGTGACAGTTGACTTTGTTATAAATGACTTAGTGTTGTACCTTGGTGTTAGAAGCATTTGAAGACTCATTTAACTTGGGGAGTGTTTTAGCTCATTCTTACCCTGCAAATGGAGACATACCCTAGACTGGGTAATTTATAAAGGAAGGAGGTTTAGTTGGCTCAGTTCAGCATGGCTGGGGAGGTCTCAGGAAACTCGAAATTATGACAGAGGTGGAAGCAAGCATGTCTTTCACATGATGGTAGGACAGAGAAGTGGCAAGCAAAGGGGAAAAGGCCTCTTATAAAACCATCAGATCTCATGAGGACCCACTCACTACCATGAGAACAGCATGGGGGAGCTGCTCCCATTATTCAATTACCTCTGACCAGGTCCCTCCCACGACATGTAGGAATCATGGGAACTAGAATTCAAGGCGAAATTTGGGTGAGGACACAGCCAAACCATATCAGGGAGTAATTACTTAATTGCTGTCTGTTTTTATTTCTGAACTTCAAAAACAAGGGTTAGATAGGTGTGATTACTTCAAAAGATGTGATTAAGGCCCTAAAATAGATATGATGTTACCGTAGAAACTTTAAAAAGCCTCATTTAAGTGCTGAAATTGTGTACCTATAATATTTGTTATAACAAATAGTCAGTCAATATGAAATCCAGCTGAGAAGTCACCATGCACACTGCCTCCAGGAAATTGCATCATTAAGTTTATATTATAAAAACTTACCCCCTTCCTGACATTATAATCTCTCCTGCTTCACTCAAGCATTTGATTAAACTGTTCATTTTCAAAAGGCTATCAGACTGAAAACTATGATCTAATCGCATTTAATTTCCATACACTAATTCTAGTTGCATCTTTAATGAAATTAACAGGGCCCTAGTTTATTATAGTAAAAGGAAACATAGTAGTAACCTGGTCCAAGTCTTCAGTTTACAATGAGAAAATTATAGATCTGAAAGGGAAGCAAATTGGCTGAGATCATAGATGTAGGCTCTGCTCAATCAGAGATAGCGACATGGGTCCCTTTCCTTGAACAACATGGACTCTGCCTGGCTGCGTTCCCAGGGATACATAAACAGAAAATATGCAAAGATATGTTTATACTAAAAACATCTGGCTATTTATTTTCATTCAGTGTAGTAAAAATGCTTTGTTAGAGGATGATAACCACGTCCACATACACAATTAGTGAAAAGCCTGGGCTGGAACCTCACTTAAGTCACTTACTTTGTTAGATTCTTGAGGAGAGAGTCTCTATCTTATTCATCATCTGTCTTCAAAATATTTAATCATGCCCAGCATGTGGAAAGTATGCAAAAAATATTTTCTGAATGAAACTGCTTAAATTTGAACTCTCAGAATACCTGTCAGCCATTAGATTTAGGATTTCTTCATATTTTCTGATAGCTGGGCAGGTTTTCTGACCTTTTTGCAGGTGCCTGTCCTAACTATTGAACTTAGTTCTGAGCCAATGAAAGATGACCTAGGCTCGAAAACATTAGAAGGAAAAAAAAAATACCAGCAAACTCATATAAATTGATATATACAGCATACTAATAATTTTAATCTTGGGTCCACTAGGTAATTTTAAGTTAAAGATTCCTAACATATAAATATGTGTTACGATTATAGTAGTGGACTAAACACTATCACTGTACTAAATAATTCAGAAATTACTCTTAAATACCTGTTGTATCTGATTTTCCTGAGAGGAATATACAGGGATTTTCTAAAGAAGGTGATATAAAATTTTTCTTAGTCACTTTGCCAGCCAGGCACTTCCATGGCCAGTGACATTCCCACCTGGGTCTCACTCAGCCCCCAGATATGCTGCAGGAGGTGCCCTGTCCACTCGGTCCATTGGACCACACTTGGCTTGTGCACAGGTCTGGATTCCATGCTCACTGCAGGATCCACACTTAGCCTGTGGCTAGGCCAGGCATGCTCCAGTCCACCTGTGTTACGGCTGGTACCCACATTTGGTGGGTCTCAGGCTCTTGCCCTGCATCCAAGAAGAATGAGGTTATGGTGACAACTGAAGGGTGAGGAGGGTGAAGAAATATTTTATTGAGTGACTTAACAGCTTTCATCAGAGAGGGGACACAAGGGTGGCCCACTACACAAAATCAAGTAATTTTTTCCCAGTGTGGCTGAGTCCGGCGATTTTATAGGCTCAGAATAGAGAACTGCATGCTGATTGATTTGTGAGTATACAAAAAATGTTAAAGGCACCACTCAAAGGTGGGTACAACAGTATAAAAAAACAATTAGGGAAAGGTAGGTATATGCAAAATAAATGAAGGATGGGGATCAGAGGAAAGCATGCCACATGGGAAGACAGGTTTCAATCCTTTCCTTGGATTTGATTTGTATCTTGGATTTCAGGATTTAAAGTGTCTTTGGCTTGAAAGTAGAGTTTCACTGGGGACCTGCCCTAACTGCCTAGGGATTTGTCTGCCTCCTGCCACTCTCCACTCCCCCCTCTGAAGAGGTACATTAACTGCCATTAGGATGGAGATAATGGCTCTTAGCTGCCTCATGCTGACAGGGGCACGGTTTTGGGAAGACAGGCAGATCTCCCTCAAAGGCTTATCTGAGGGTTTCCAGTAAAAGGGAGGCATCGTCTGAGGCTCCAGTTGCATGACCATTTGCAGTTTGATGGTCTGAAGGTGAGAAGAGACAAACTGGGTTATTAGAAGATATGTATCAAAATGAAGCAAGGGGATAAGGACAGCTCAAAAATCCTGATGCTGCCAACACAACCAGATAGCTGGTGGCTACAGTTATGCTTGCTAAGATTTGGTGCATGAGACTTGACTCTGGCCAGCTCCCTTTGTCTTATTCTACCAAAAAAAAAAAAAAAAGAAAAGCCTGAGTTATTGGCACCCCACTCACTCCTATCCCCTGGGAAGATTTGCAGCATAATTGCCCAGATTTAGAACATTGATCCAAATTTTTACAAAGCTTTCAAACTTTTGTTAATCTCAAAGCCACCAAAGTAAATACTTCAAAGTGCAGTGAGTACACTTGTCATGGTTCTTAGAATATCAATTACATTACATTGTAAAAACCTTTATGATTAAGAAATTTGGGTTTTTCATGGAATAATTGCATTTATTAAAAGTCATTCTCTTTTTCAAATATACTACAAGCATATTTCTGCATCACAAGTTATTTTATATGTAACTGATAAATAAGAGAAGGATTCTGTATAGAGCAAATGTCAGGTTGCTTCACCTTTGATATTTCCAAGAATTCAAATTCAGAATGTTAACACAGCTGAGTGTTGAATGAATAAATACATTTTTGTATGCAACAGCAATTTACACCATGTTCTTCCTCTTTGCAATATTTGGTCATACATTCAGTCTTGGAAGTACTTATTGCCCTGTAATATTCTCCAGGCAATTTTGTTTTTAATTTTTCTCTTGACTTCGTAACTCAGTGTTATGTAATTCAACTTACATTCTCTCTATCAAGCAAATTTTTATTTTTAAAGGAAGATCTATTGCTTATTATAGTCTTTTTTTCTTTCTTTCTTTTGAGATGGAATTTCGCTCTTATCACCCAGGCTGAAGTGCAATGGTGCGATCTTGGCTCACTTCCCAACCTCTGCCTGCTTGAAGCAATTCTCCTGCCTTAGCCTCACAAGTAGCTGAGATTACAGGTGCCTACCACCACATGCAGCTAATATTTGTATTTTTAGTAGAGACAGGGTTTTACTATTTTGGCCAAGCTGGTCTCAAACTCCTGACCTCAGGTAATCCACCCATCTGGACCTCTCAAAGTGCTGGGATTACAAGTGTGAGCCAACATGCCCACCTTACTATGGTCTATTCTAGATATTAAGAATTTAATATTACCTTTTAAATTTTTTGAAAGTAAAACTTAATCATGAGACTCGTACAAACCCATACAATTTTGCTGTTAGTGCAATCCTTAAGAATTTATACTAGTCTTGGGAGGATTAACCAACATTTATTCTTCTATTAGTTCTGTTATTTTCAGTGCATGACTTTGTAGAATACAAGGTTTTATATGAATTCATTTATTTTGCTATCACCCAATACTCTACCACAATTTGGGGAAACTAAGATAATTAAGAGGAAGGTAAGGTCTTAAAAGGAGTTCAAAATTTTATAAAACACAGATAGTACAACTATAGACCTATAAACAAGGCATTATAGGAACACAGGGAAGGGATAAATCAATCTAACCTGAAAAGGGGGGGCAATCAAAAGGTTTTCAGGAGGTATTGCCACCTGGTTGAGTGGTTCAGGACATGTAGGTAAGAAGTGGAGTGGCTAACAGGACTGGGCATTTCAAACATGCTCATTGACACCATAAATAAATAAATAAACAAACAAATAAGCATATTAGCAGAAGCAGGGGTTTATTGTTTCTTGGGATATCTAGTCCAGTACTGTTACGGGGTCTTTGGGGCATCACTTCACCAGCCGTAAACCTCTGTGGCCAGTGGAGGCTTTGCCTAAGTTTTGTTGGATTCACTGGGCCCACTTAGCCCAGCAGGCTGAGATCGGCTCATGCTACCAGCCTGAAACCTATGCCTGCCAAAGGCAAGTGGAGTGGTGAGGGGTGTATAAGCAACTGATTATGGGGTTCAGTTACTGCATGCAGCCAGAGGGTGGGCAGCTTGAATTGTTGCCATGGGCACTGGCTCCTTGCAAGGCTATGGCTGGACCAAGTATCTCAAAAGCTGCTTCTACATTTGGCACTAGGGGATGCAGTGGTGCCTGGAAACTTGGAAAGGCCAGGAACCACAGAGCCCCAAAAAGGGTGTCACAGTCGTGTCTCAAAGAGCTCCTACATCTGTGATCCACAAAGGGCTGCAGCTCTTCTCTCCGTCTTGTCACCCACAATGTGGTAAGCAAGAGGTGTGTTTCAGCCCTGTTTTTGTTACTGCTCTTTCATTCAGTAGGTTCTGAGTTTTTGTCCCATGCCCAGGAAGAATGAGGTATGTGGACAAGTGGATGGTGAACAAGGTGAAGAGGAGCTTTTATTGAGCAATAGAATGGCTCAGAGGAGACTCGCAGTGAGTAGCTCCTCTCTGCAGCCAGTGTTTCCCAAAAAGTGTTCAGCTCTCAGCAGAGAGGAGACCTTGGAATGGGTAGTTCCTCTCTGTAGCTGGTCATCCCATTGTCTTCTCAGCTCTCAGCAAAGAGGAGACTCAAGTGGGTAGCTCCTCTCCACAGCTAGTCATCCTGCCATCTCCTCAGCTCTTATCAGAGAGGAAACCCTGGGGTGGGTAGTGCCTCTCCACAGCTGGCCATCTTCATCCCATTGTCTCCCTAGCTCTTAACATAGAGAAGACTCTGGACGGGGCAGCGCCGCTGTGCAGCTTGCAGGTCATTGTCTTCTCGAGTCTGGCTGAGTCTGGGGCTTTTATGGGCCTCACAGGGGAGGAAATATATGCCAATTGTTCATGGATGGCATGTGCAGGCTTGGAAAAAGCACTACAAGTTTGCATTCTGGTCCTCAAAACTGGCAGCCTGGCCCCAGGTTTCAGGCCTTTCTTGGCTTGAAGGTGGGGCTTCACCGAGGACCTGCCCCTGTCTGCCCAGGATCCTGTCTGCTTCCTGCCACTGTTCATGGTGCCTAGGCTTGTTCATACTGAGAGGTACCTGCAGGCCAGGGCTGAGCTTCCCTCAGCACCCCCTTGGCCTCCTTCCCGTGCTTGTCAGTGGCCAAATCTGGAGGGGGCCAAGGTAACAGAAGGCTGGTGTGTCAGTGCTGGCCCATGCACACACATACCCAGCCAGGCTGCAACAGCATCTGGGTTTGGCCCCAACCTTGCTCTGACATAGAGCAGTTTCTGGGAGTGAGAAGAGGCCAGGCAGTGGTAGCAGACACCAGTCCTGCAGAGGCAGGGACACCTGTCTGGACCCCTGAGAGTGCAGAGATGCCGAGGTCTCCCCACCTGGGAGGGTGGTGCTCTTGCCTGCTCCAGGTTCCCTCTGGCTCTGTGGAGCATACAGCCAGCTGCATCTCCCTTGCTGCAGCTGAAGTCTTGGCAGTGGCCTCTCCAGGTGGGTCCTTGCTGCTATTAGTACTAGAAACATATTTACGGATTCATCATATATCTATTGGTCTGAATTGTTCTGAGGTTATACAAAACTTGTCTTGTCAGGATTAAATGAAGGAAGGGTTGTCAGTATCAGGAAGAAAGAGCATGACAGTTAATAGCTAATGGAAAATATTTGTTTAATACAATACAAAATATACCCTATTGTAAAAAAATGATATCAAGAAAGGTGGATTTTGTAAGGAAGCATATAGGGTTTTGTTGACACCATCTATGTTATGGAAAAGGAGGGGAAAAATGCTAGAAACTGAAACTAATCCAAGAGTTCACAGTCTAAGGAGTGGAATTCACAAAAGAAATATTAGCATAAAACTTGGAACTAGTGAAGTGCAGAGTGGCCAGTTTTTCAAACATCACACAGAGGACAGACTGACATTTGCATTTTTTTCATGAGAGTGAAAAAAAAGGATTAATCTGGAGTGAACATATTCAGAATTTCATTACAATGAAAGGACAAAACATGAAGCCAACTTATAAAGTCATAGATGCAAATATACAGTGAAAAGACCTTTGACAATAAGGCACGTATTTAAAGGTAGGAGTCAGTACAACAGCTTTCACTGAGTTTACAGAGGCAGTACAAGGAAATACAATTTGATTCCTATTGTTATAAAGGAAGAGTGTTCTCCAGGGGCTTTTAATATTCTTATAATTATATAATTAGGGATTAGTTAGGAAATGTCAGGTAACCATGTGGAGTTTCTGAAAGTGCCATATAAATTCAGAGAAATAAAAACAAGTAAGGTTTTGTTGGTACCTGGTAATTTTTTATTCTTTATGGCTATTCAATTAAAACGAAGTTTGCTTTCAATATGTGGTCTATGAAATTCAAGAATAAAGGTTGTGTAAGTAATTATTTACAAACAAATTGATTGGATAGGAAGCCAAAAGCAATGGTTGGCCTTTCTAAATAACCAGTGGTTCCATTTAAATCTGTGTCAGGGAAAAAAAAAAAATCAACTTTCTAAAGTGCTTGAGACTTTAGGATTAAAGGATTAAAGTGGATAAAATACAGTAAAAGAAGGGGAAAAATAAAATATTGTTTGAATCAGCTGACTCCACCATTTTAATTTGATTGGTTAGTTTTTAGAAGGTAATTTAGTTAATATTTTAACATGCTGACTGTGGTTTCAATATTAAAATTAGAAAATAGTTCAATATTTTCACAAACATGACATGCATTGTTTGAGGTGTGCTCAGTCCATTTGTTTCCACAACATTTATTGCCTATTGTGTACAAAGGTATGAAGGAAAACATGATCCTTGGCTTAAAAGCTAAGATATTCATCACAGATAATAGTATAAGAGGACAAGGTTTGGCAAATAGTAAATATATGAGCAATGGAATATGGGAACACAGAAGAAAATGTCAATGATGTTCAAAGAAGTAGAGAAAGCTTTATAGAAGATATGGCATTTAGCTTGACCTCAATGATTTGAAAAGAAGTTTCACAGATTTTAGGGGAAGAGGGAAAAGAATTCTGTGTAATAAGTTTCCTTTTTGTTTGACTTTTGAGGAACAGTTAAACTGGTTCCCATAGGTGAAATGTATTTTCATAAGAGTAATCGAGTAAACTATGATAGAGATTAGGTAATAGATGGTAGATAGAAGATAGATAGGTGGATGGATGGATAGATAGATAGATAGATAGATAGATAGATAGATAGATAGATAGATAGATA